>NC_041380.1:127547348-127565714 GCF_002162155.2 Triticum dicoccoides | reverse complement strand
GGGCCGGCCCCCCTCTTTCGTTCTTCCCCCTCCCAAGTCCTAATCCAACTAGGGAAAGGGGGGGTCCTACTCCCGGCGGGAGTAGGACTCCTCCGGCGCGCCTCTCCCCTTGGCCGGCCACACCCCCCTTGCTCCTTTATATACAGGGGCAGGGGGCACCCCATAGACACAACAAGTTGATCAAGTTGATCGTTTCTTAGCCATGTGCGGTGCCCCCCTCCACCATAGTCCACCTCGATAATACTGTAGCGGTGCTTAGGCGAAGTCCTGCGTCGGTAGAACATCATCATCGTCACTACACCGTCGTGCTGACGAAACTCTTCCTCAACACTCGGCTGGATCGGAGTTCGAGGGACGTCATCGGGTTGCACGTGTGCTGAACTCGGAGGTGCCGTGCGTTCGGTACTTGATCTGTCGGATCGTGAAGACGTACGACTACATCAACCGCGTTATGATAACGCTTCCGCTTTCGGTCTACGAGGGTACGTAGACAATACTCTCCCCTCTCGTTGCTATGCATCACCATGATCTTGCGTGTGCGTAGGAAATTTTTTGAAATTACTATGTTCTCCAACAGTACTCCTACATGGCCTCTCATCGCTACCTTTACCAAAACGTGTTCACACACTTAGCCTTTATCAGTAGGACATGTTCACCACTCTGATTCATTCCCGATGAATCAGACCTAACACAACTCTAAGCATAGCTGGCATAAAGAAAACAAGCATGGATGAGTAGGCACATCAAGGCTCAAGCAACTCCTAATCATGCTAGTGGGTTTCAACTATTTACTGTGGCAATGACAGGTCATGCAGAGGAATGGGTTCAACTACCGCAGAAGAAAAGTAGCAGTTGAATCGTTGTTGTCCTAATGCAGTATAAGGAGCAGGAGCGAGAGAGTGGGATTTTATCGAAATGCTCAAGGGGGATTGCTTGCCTGATAGATCAACGAAGGGCACTGCTCCTCCGACAGGTACTCGGGAACACCTTCCGGAGTAGAACCTATTGAGAAGAAACGGTGTCGGCAATCAATACACAAAAAATGCAACAATATGATGCATGAACATGATATGTGCAAATGTAGTGTTTGGGCTAATGCAAGATGCTACCAAGTTGGTTGAAGCCCATTTGAATCAAAGATTCAAATGCAAATTCAAAATGAAGCATTTAAAATGCCCACATTATGTTTTCACTTATACAGCATGTATAAGTTGGTTTTTCATGCATGGAACTGGCATAAATGGATTCCTTGCATTTTTCTGATAATTTTTAATATATAAATTATTTCATTCTGAGCTACGGTTGAATTTCTATGAATTTTTGAAGTTTAGCTAATTTTCTGGAATTTCCTGATTTATTTTAATACCAGAAAATGAATAGCTGCGTCAGCATGACAGTGGCATGACGTCAACGAGTCAAACGGGGCTGACCAGGTCAAACCTGACGTGTGGGGTCCACACGTCAGTGTCTCGGTTAATTAACAGAGGTTAATTAGCACTAACACTAACCTAACTACAGATTTAGTCAGAGATAGGCCCCACCTGTCATTGACTCATACGGGTCAAATCTGGTCAACTGGGGGGGTCAAACCCAGTCAACCCGCCGGCGTTTAGCCGCCGGCGAGGCCGAACGCGGCGGAGGGGCACAGGATTCGCTTTTCGGCGACCATTTGGACGACGGAGGCCATGGGCGAGGAGCCAGGGCTCGTCCGCGTCTTCTGGAGCAAGCGGGAGAGGTGGGGTGGCCTGAGCTCGCCGGAAAGGAGCTCGGGCGGCGGCCGGAGCACGGCCAGGTGCGTGCGGGGTGCTGCGGGGCACGGCAGGAGCTGTGGGCGGCGGCGTTGGTCTTCTGGGAGGTTACTGAGTGCGGTGGCCCTGGCCACGGCGGCGACATGGCCGGCGGCGTGGCGCTCGCGGGTTCGACGGTTAGCAGGGCTACGGCACGAAATCGAGCACGGGGAAGGAGGGGAAACGGAGGAGAGCTCACAGCGGTCTCGACGGCGTCATGCGCGAGCTCGGGGATGCACTGGTGCGGCCGGAATGACGGCGGCGATCTCGAGCGGCCGGAGGTGAAGACGACAATGGTGGCGGCGATGCAGCGCGTCCCTGGTCGCTTGGCTCCTCGAGGATGATGCAGGCGACGAGGCGGGGCACCCGGACACGAAGAGAGGGCGAGGGGAAGGCGGTGGCCGCGCGGGTAGCGAGCGGCGGCGACGAGCTCCGCTCGGGCGGGTCGAGAGAGAGGGATCCAGAGGAGGAGGGAGAACGAGAGAGAGTGAGAGAGGCCTGGGGGGTCGCGTGGTGTTCGTAGCGGCCTCCAGCAGCAGCGGCAAGCAGGAGCTGGCCGAGCACGTGCGCGCGTGCGGCGAGCACACGCCCCTGTCCTCCTGGCGAGAGGAGAGGGACGATTGGCAGGGCCAGCTGGCTGGGCCGGCCAGCTGGGCCGCACAGTGCCAAGCCTCAAGTGAGCACAGGTAAGTTTTTCCATTTCCGTTCCCTTTTCTATTTTTCTGACATTTGTTTGATTTAAAAATAATACCAAACTAATTTATATTCTTATGTCAATTTTTGTAGGAGCTAGTGGTATTATTCCAGAGCTCCTCATCAACTAGCATAATTTTTGGACAATATTGTATATATAACAATATATATCCAAAACAAATCATTACTGCATTAATTTCAAATGCCCAAAATAAATATCTATGAGCTCCTGGAAATATTGGTTTGAATTTTAACTCTGACCAATATTTTCAGAGAGTAACATGAACATTTTCTTGAACCTTTTTGGAGTAATTTTTATCTGGGTCATTTTCAGAAATGATTTCTAAGGGTTTCACAAATCCCCATTTCAAATTTAAATGAAATTTAAATATGATGCACACATGACTGGCTAGTCTAGGTCATACCAGAACTAGGGATGTGACAGAAAACAACCAAACGGGCTAGACATGCGCGTTACACAGGCCGAAACAAGACAACCCACTTCCAGCGCGAATCTTGAAGCGAACAAAGATCCAACGGATGACGCGTCGACTGAGATTTAGCGAGTCCATTATTGATACCTTCATTCATGGGTAGTTTTAATGCTTAAATCATTTAAGTAATAAAGCGCCCTTTTCTGGAAAAAGATCATGGGTAATCTTATGATGGACGAACATAAGCAATATATGTTTTATTATTACTAGCACAGATGCCCGTGCGTTGCAACGGGAAACAAAAAAACCTGACTTCACTAACCCAATGGCTCAAGACCGCCTCCTCCTCTCACCATGACCCATCGTCAGACATGATGTCATCAACAAACTCCTTGAAATCCTCCACACTGCCACACGAGAAACAGAATAAATATTAGGAGCGTTGTCCAAAGACCCTCCATCTTTGGCTAATATAACAGAGTAAAGTGCGGAGTTTGTGTCACACACAGTAGGAACTCCGTGTCCAACTCCTTGTACTTTGGTGGCGGGCGCTAGTGGGTCGAGCTGAAACATAATAGTGAAGATTTGTTTTGGTCTTAGAAAAATATATCATATGACCAACAAATAATAAAAAGTTTTTATTGTGATTTAGACATAGTTTTTTTGCATGTGTTATCGCAATATTTTGATCTTGAGTTAAACAGTTCTGATACGTCAAATATTAGTATCACAATATCGTATCTTGGTTTTTGACGTCAATAATTCATATATAAAGAAGTAGTTTACCCATGGCAGGTGCACCTAAACACAACACCTCTCAATTTAGCTAAAAAATGTGGTTTAAGATGATTTAGACACAAAAAAGAAATTCATCAGTTCAATAACTGAATAAGCCTCGGAGCATGTAGAAAAACTATGACATTTTTGGGCCATAATTACCAAATGTCGTGTATATGGGGTGAAGCAATTCTTGGTCTTTGTTCATTTAAAATGGTATTTAATTTTTCTTGTCGAATATCTTATTGTTTTTCAACAAACATATATTCTAATTAGATTGGAATCGCATTATAATTTAATTTAACTTTAAACTTATGTTTTGTTTTACTGGTTAAATTTTACATTTAATCCCTATAACTTAATTTTAAATAACAGAAATATATTTAATACTTTATTTCTTGTATATTATTTTGCAATTCACATGTAAATGAAGTTGTATTTTTTATCCATGCAATTAATAAAATATGTCTAATATTATTATCGGAAATTATAATGCACGGATGTGTCTGCTCATCCCTTCAAGCGCGATAGGCGCCACGCCATTTAATGTGTGAGACCGGTCAAGCGTGTGATGATGATTCGATTGCTTGCTATTGTCATGTCCCCGTGGATGATGTTGTGTAAGTCGTGCGTTAGTGCATCCCATTATGTTTTTTTGAACAATATAAAATCTTGATCAATCACGATCTAAGTTTCTTTTTTTAATGCAAAGGCATCTAATTTTGTATGTGCTCACGTTAATCTCAACTTGTATGCACGTTTCCATAAAAAAAACTTATACATAGATCGAACCGGATGCTCATGTATGATGATCCCATTGCATGTTACTGTCATGGTTGCCGTGGGTGATGCTCTGTAAATCGCGCCTTAGTGCATCGCATTAGTTTTCTGAAAAACTCAAAATGTTGATTGATCATGATCTAAGTTTCTTTTTTATGGTGTGTTCTGATGCGCGGCACGCCAACGAAGGGGTTGCGCGTGAAAGCAAAATTGTGTCTCTTGCGAAAGGAAAGAAACAGAAAACATATTTTTTCGTTTTTGAGAGGCACGGCCGTGACTCTTGCTAAAGTACAATCGTGCCTCTCGCGGAAACAAAACCGTGACTCTCGCGAAAGGAAAAAAACAGAAAACACATTTTTTTTTTCGTTTTCGAGAGGCACGGCCATGACTCTCGCGAAAGCATACCCATGCCTCTCGCGGAGGCAAAACCGTGACTCTCGTGAAAGGAAAGGAAAAACAGAAAACGTGTTTTTTTTCGTTTCCGAGAGGCACGACCATGACTCTCGCGAAAGCACACCCGTGCCTCTCGCGAAAGGAAAAAACAAAAAACGCGTTTTTTTCGTTTTCAAGAGGCACGGCCGTGACTCTCGCGAAAGCACACCCGTACCTCTCGTGAAAAAAAAACATGACTCTCGTGAAAGAAAAAACAAAAAAAATGTGTTTTTTTGTTTCCGAGAGGCATGCCCGTGGCTCTCGCGAAAGCCAAACCGTGACTCGCGAAAGGAAAAAAACGCGTTTTTTCGCGCAATTTTTTTTAAATCAAAAATCTAAAGAAGACCAGCGGAAAATCAGGACGTCAAAAAAACCCGTTTAAAAAGCCGAAAACGCGTGCAGAAATAAAACAAAATCCGGAGGAAGCGCCGAAAGCGCGACACGTGGCGAATGGCTGAGAGCGCGTCAAATGGCGCTGATTGTTGCGAGGCTCCCGAAGGAGTGCTCGTTAACCTCATGGGTAATCTTATGACGGACGAGCAAAAGCAATACATGCTTTATTATTATTAAATGCATAGGGAAAGATATTTCTTCTCAAGAATATATTGTATATAGCAGATGAAACTAAGCTGCTGTGTATTGTGTTTGTGTCCGATCCCTAGTCCCTACACCTTGATGTCTATAGTGTGCTCCACCGCAGCCGACGACGCGTCCACCGTCAAAGTGCGCACGGCGGGCGAGCCAAGCGACGGGTGAGTCACCGTGAAGTTGTACTCGCCGTGGACGAGGTCCAGCTCGGTCACGCCGTTGGCGTCCATGGTGGCGCCCTCCGGGTGCGTCCTCCATTCAGCGATGAGCTTGTCGACGCGGTCGCCGGCGGGAAGATTCTTGAAGTTGTTGTCCGTGAGGCACATGGCCCAGCAGCCCTGCGCGTGCCAGGCCGCCCACATCACCATGCCCTCCACGTTGGGGTGCCCGTAGCCTTCCCTCAGCACCTCCTCCAGGTAGATCGGCACGTAGGGGCCGGCATTCCGGTTGACGTCGACCTCAGTGAGCCAGATGGGGACCCTGAGCTGCGCGAGCATGTCCAGCGTCGCCCTCATGTAGGGGATGTTGGGCGTGCCGAAGTGGCTCTCGAGGCCGACGGCGAGCTTGATGCCGCGGTTGCCGGGGTAGGAGCGTATCTGCTGCAGCTTGGCGACGTACTTGCTGGACATGGCAGCCGCGTCCAGCGGCTCCTCCAGCGTGCCGAACTCGTTCATGAACAGCCTCGCCGTCCGGTCGATCCGCGCCACCCGATGGTACACCTCGGACGACGCGTTGCGGCCGAGCCTGCTCTCGAAGAAGTGCCCGTGGAGGTTCTCGTTCACCACGTCCCACGCGATGACCTTGCCGGCGTACCGCGACACCACGGAGCTGATGCGCTTCTGCATGGCCGCCTTGAGCCGCTGCGCGTCCAGCGGCTTCACCCACGACACCTGCGTGTCGTTGGTGTCCCAGAGCACGTTGTGGCCGCGCACCGCGATGCCGTGCTTCTCGGCGAGCCGCAGCATGGCGTCCGCGACGGTGTAGTCCTCGTGGTTCTCCATCCACTCCGTGCTGTACCACTTCATCTCGTTCTCGAAGCTGGCCACGGTGAACCGGGACGCGAACCACTGCTCGTAGGCCGGGATGTCGAGGATCTCCTTGGTCATGGCGTTGCCGAACGGGAAGCCGGGCCGGAGGAGCTTGACGCTCAGGTTGGCGTTCGGCAGTGGGACGCCGTCGGCGCCCCGGGCGACCACCTTGACGGCGCTCCGGCGGGTCTTCCCGGCCGACAGACGGCGTTGCTCGTCCCACTCGGGGAAGGAGAAGGGCTGCAGAGACACGCTGTCCACCCAGATGTCCACCCTACCATCGGCCTGTACAAGCGAACTTTAGTTTCCCTTTCTGGCGTTGAACAATTAATTCATGCGTAATCATTCGATCTACCTCGAAGAAGAGCTCGCCTGGGCCGGAAGCAAAGGCGGTCATGCCGCCCTTGAGCATGCTCCAGCAGCCGGACCTGGCGACGGTGGCTCCACCGGCGATGAAGGCGCCGTTGGGATCCTTGAAGACGGATCTCACCACCGCCGTGCCGGACGAAACCTGCAACCATGCTGCATGCATGCATGCATGGAGCCATATATATACGGGCACACATGAGCAACAAGAAAATACAGCATATCACAAGATCACGAGTAAATGACGATGGTGCAGTACGGAGTATATGCTTGAGTTTACATACCCGAGAGGGAGTAGTGGTGGGCGGTTTCCATCTGGATCTTCTGGTAGACGCTGCGCGACGGCTGGCCATTGTTGCTCGCCGACGCCAACGCGAAGTTGTTGCCGGACGGCGAGCTGCTCACGTTGGCCGTCACGCCCCACGGCACCGACCAGCCCGTCAGGCCGCTGTTGAACTCGCTGTTCTCGATAATGCCGCCTTTGTACAGAGACCTCATCGGGCTGCTCAAGCACTGGATAACAAGATCAAAACAACATCCTTTAGTTTCAAGATAAGAAGGAACACAAATCCAACAATATATCCAGTAATTGGCAGAAAAAAGGTACTACTTGCCTTAATGCTCGCGGTATAATCATAGGGAACCGACTGGACCATCCACCCTACATACATATACATCATTAGCATATCTTACAATGTGCAATCGGTGGAAACTTGAAACACGCAGCAAACCGCAAGGAACTTCCCTGGTGTTGGAAATACAAACTGTGGTAATATGAACTTGGGAAAACTAACCTTCAAACAGCGAAATGCAGAGCAAAAAAGCGAGCAATTTCCCCATGGTAACCACCAGTGTGTATGTCACTTCTTCTTTTTTTTTCCTTTTTTTTTCGAAGTGATATGTCACTTCTACTGAACTGGTGGTATGTTTTAGTTGACGGAGAGAAGTGAATATATAGGCATAGGGTAATTAATCCGTGCTTGATAATGCCAAAGGCGGTGTGTTGCTGATTGTTTCAATCTTTGACTCTAAGTCAGCTCGAACGCAAAAAGGGGGGGAAATCTTTGGCTCAAGCGGAAGACTAGGCAGGAGGAGCAACATTTGTGCATTATGTGTGAATGCATTAAAATCGTGCTACTTATGGCTTTTTTTTCAAGGAAAAAGTGAATTTTATTTCATATATTGATAGGGTTACAATCCAGAGATAGTAATTGCTCTATACAAGGAGGACCTTGACCAAGCCACACAGCGGTCATCATAATATAATGCCCAACAATCTGCTACCCTGTTTTGCTCTCTCGTAAGCTTCTAGAGAATGAACTTCCGGCTACAACTAAGTGCCCATACGCCGACCTGCTAAGTCTAGAATCGGAAAGACTTGACAGTGCTGCAGAAGATCAAGTCAGTATCTTTTGTCCCACTAAAAAACCATATATTTGGATATACATGCAAGTAATTAGTTTATGCCAAAATTAAGTCAATACGAATAGATACCGTGAATATTTGTCATATAATAAATAAAGGAAAGCTTGGTAGCTAAGCAACCCAATATTCAACTTCGGGGAATACTAAATATAGAATTAATTTTGCATTCCAATATTCTTAGGAAAACGCTATCTTACACCCGACGGATGCACGCGCAGCGTCCGCCGCATGCGTAGCCATCGGATCAATGTTGATCGAGCGCTCACGTTGGACGGCCACAAGTCGTGTGCAACCAATTTTTTTGCAACAATCGTATTGTTTTAGAAGGTTTGTACAACAGAGATCTTGTTTCAGAAATAAATAAATAAAGATTTGGTGGTGAAGTTTTTTTCAGCAACAGGGTCTAATTTTAGAAGGTTTCTGCAACAGAGGTCTTGTTTTAGAAAAAGAAATGGTTCAGCAGCGAAGATTTTTTTCTTCTGCAACAGGGATCTTGCTTCAGATACATAGCCCCGGTTGTAGAAAGCATTGGAGGAGCGCACGATGTTAGAGTGTACGAGACCAAGCATTGCAACACGACGCATGTTTCAGAAACGTAGCTTCAGTTGCAGAAATCGTCAAAGGAGTGCCCAGCATGGGAGCTCATCGCCGTCATGCTGGAGTAGAGGTCGTGCCTGTTCTCCAAGCAGGGCCCCTCGGTGAGCTCGATTTGCGTCGGATCCAAGCATCTAACGTGTGATATGGTGCGCCATGGTGTTGCGAAGAGTTTAATTTAGCTCTTGCACACCGGCGGCGGGCTGATTTTGGGGGCGGGTTGGCGGCGGCGCTGCGTTGGGCGCAGCTCTGTCGGGGCCGGGGTCAAGTTTGTTGTCTTTGTTTCTGCAACAACGCGCGTGTTGCTGGAATAATAAGGGGGGCATGGGGGACGCGCACACTAGATCGGACGGTGATGTCTACTACACAACCTTCTTCTTGTAGACGTTGTTGGGCCTCCAAGTGCAGAGGTTTGTAGGACAGTAGCAAATTTCCCTCAAGTGGATGACCTAAGGTTTATCAATCCGTAGGAGGCGTAGGATGAAGATGGTCTCTCTCAAGCAACCCTGCAACCAAATAATAAAAAGTCTCTTGTGTCCCCAACACACCCAATACAATGGTAAATTGTATAGGTGCACTAGTTCGGCGAAGAGATGGTGATACAAGTGCAATATGGATAGTAGATAATAGTATTTGTAATCTGAAATTATAAAAACAGCAAGGTAACTCATGATAAAAGTGAGCGTAAACGGTATTGCAATGCGTTGGAACAAGGCCTAGGGTTCATACTTTCACTAGTGCAAGTCCTCTCAACAATTATAACATAATTGGATCATAAAACTATCCCTCAACATGCAACAAAGAGTCACTCCAAAGTCACTAATAGCGGAGAACGAACGAAGAGATTATGGTAGGGTACGAAACCACCTCAAAGTTATTCTTTCCAATCAATCCGTTGGGCTATTCCTATAAGTGTCACAAACAGCCCTAGAGTTCGTACTAGAATAACACCTTAAGACACAAATCAACCAAAACCCTAATGTCACCTAGATACTCTAATGTCACCTCAAGTATCCGTGGGTATGATTATACGATATGCGTCACACAATCTCAGATTCATCTATTCAACCAACACAAAGGACCTCAAATAGTGCCCCAAAATTCTACCGGAGAATCACGACGAAAACGTGTGTCAACCCCTATGCATAGGTTCATGGACGAAACCCGCAAGTTGATCACCAAAACATACATCAAGTGAATCACGTGGTATCCCATTGTCACCACAGATACGCACGGCAAGACATACATCAAGTGTTCTCAAATCTTTAAAGACTCAATCCGATAGGATAACTTCAAAGGGGAAACTCAATCCATTACAAGAGAGTAGAGGGGGAAGAAATATCATAGGATCCAAATATAATAGCAAAGCTCGTGATACATCAAGATCGTGCCAAATCAAGAACACGAGAGAGAGAGATCAAATACATAGCTACCGGTACATACCCTCAGCCCCGAGGGAGAACTACTCCCTCCTCGTCATGGAGAGCACCGGGATGATGAAGATGGCCACCGGAGAGGGATTTCCCCCTCCGGCAGGGTGCCGGAACGGGTCTAGATTGGCTTTCGGTGGCTACGGAGGCTTCTGGCGGCGGAACTCCCGATCTAATCTCCGTTCTGAAAGTTTTACGATACGTAGGTATATATGGGTACAAGGGGTACGTAGGTGGACCGAAGGGGGGGCCACGAGGGAGGGGGCGCGCCCCAGGGGGTGGGCGCGCCCCTACCCTCGTGAGCACCTCCTTCATCTTCTGACGTAGGGTTCAAGTCTATCCGGTAGGTTTCCTTCCAAAAATAACTGCTCCAGTTGATTTCATTCCGTTTTGACTCCGTTTGATATTTCTTTTCCTCGGAACACTGAAATAGGCATAAAACAACAAATCTGGGCTGGGCCTCCGGTTAATAGGTTAGTCCCAAAAATAATATAAAAGTGGAAAATAAAGCCCAATATTACCCAAAACAGTAGATAATATAGCATGGAGCAATCAAAAAATTATAGATACGTTGGAGACGTATCAGTTGCCAGCCAAGGGATAAACACGAGAGACTGCCTGAACTCCTTCAATGGGCTGGGTGAAGCTTTGACGATCAACATTGTGAAGATAAATTGGATCCTTTGCAGGCTCTGGGTAAATAGCTTCAACAGACAGATCAACCTCTGGCAAGAATACAAGATGATTGCGCGCAGACGGCTGATAGTTGAAGGCAGAGTGAAGCTTGATAAGACGCATTACCCATGGAGCATAGAACTTCAGACCAAAGATGTCGGAGCCAGATGCAGCCAACTGCCTGATGAAGAAGTCTTGAGCATTGAAGTTTATGCCATTGAAGATATAGAAAACCAAAGTCTTCATTGCTCCTTCAAGCTTCGCTGTAGATGAATGTCCTTTGACAGGCCATAGAGTCTTTCTGATGATATGGTAAATGGTGCGGGGCAGATACTCTAGGTCTTCAAGAAAGAATTCGGTTGGGTATTTAGCGTCGCGTGGCAAAGGCTTCATCATGCTCAGCATTTGACTCATGAAGATGGTCTCTCTCAAGCAACCCTGCAACCAAATACAACAAAGAGTCTCTTGTGTCCCCAACACACCCAATACAATGGTAAATTGTATCGGTGCACTAGTCCGATGAAGAGATGGTGATACAAGTGCAATATGGATAGTAGATAATAGTTTTTGTAATCTGAAATAATAAAAACAGCAAGGTAGCAAGTGATAAAAGTGAGCGTAAACGGTATTGCAATGATGGTAAACAAGGCCTAGGGTTCATACTTTCGCTAGTGTAAGTTCCCTTAACAATACTAACATAATTGGATCACATAACTATCCCTCAACATGCAAAAAAGAGTCACTCCAAAGTCACTAATAGCGGAGAAGGAACGAAGAGATTATGGTAGGGTACGAAACCACCTCAAAGTTATTCTTTCCAATCAATCCGTTCGGCTATTCCTATAAGTGTCACAAACAGCCTTAGAGTTCGTACTAGAATAACACCTTAAGACACAAATCAACCAAAACCCTAATGTCACCTAGATACTTCATTGTCACCTCAAGTATCCGTGGACATGATTATACGATATGCATCACACAATCTCAGATTCATCTATTCAACCAACACAAAGGACCTCAAAGAGTGTCCCAAAGATCTACCGGAGAATCACGACGAAAACGTGTGCCAACCCCTATGCATAGGTTCATGAACCCGCAAGTTGGTCACCTTAACATACATCAAGTGGCACGCGGTATCCCATTGTCACCACAGATATCCACGGCAAGACATACATCAAGTGTTCTCAAATCTTTAAAGACTCAATCCGATAAGATTACTTCAAAGGGGAAACTCGATCCATTACAAGAGAGAAGAGGGGGGAAGAAACATCATAGGATCCAAATATAATAGCAAAGCTCGCGATACGTCAAGATCGTATCATCTCAAGAACACGACAGAGAGAGAGAGAGATCAAACACATAGCTACTTGTACATACCCTCAGCCCCGAGGAGAACTACTTCCTCCTCGTCATGGAGAGCACCGGGATGATGAAGATGGCCACCGGAGAGGGATTGCCCCCTTCGGCAGGGTGCCGGCACGGGTCTAGATTGGTTTTCGGTGGCTACGAAGGCTTCTGGCGGCGGAACTCCCGATCTAAATTCTGTTCTGGAAGTTTTAGGGTATATGGAGTTATATAGGCAGAAGAAGCACGTCAGGGGAGCCACGGGGGCCCCATCAGGCAGGGGGCGCGCCCTAGGGGGGTGGGCGCGCCCCCCACCCTCGTGGGCAGCTCCCGTATCTTCTGACGTGGAGTCCAAGTCCATCAGGTGTGTTTCCTTCCAAAAATAACTTCTCTAGTTGATTTCGTTCCGTTTCGACTCTGTCTGATATTCCTTTTCTTCAAAGCACTGAAATAGGCATAAAACAGCAAATCTGGGCTGGGCCTCCGGTTAATAGGTTAGTCCCAAAAATAATATAAAAGTGGATAATAAAGCCCAATATTGCCCAAAACAGTAGATAATATAGCATGGAGCAATCAAAAATTATAGATATGTTGGAGACGTATCAGACGGCTAACAGCTCAGGGATCCAACGGCTTTTCAGGCGGCGGATAATTTCAGTACATCTACCGACGTACGCGTAGCAGCGCCCATATTCTTAGGTCACTCTCAATTCATTGTATCTTAATCCTGAAACATGCTATAATCGGAAACCCCCGGCACATGGATCACAACATCACCAAACATACACCCAACGAAAATACATAGACCAAGGCATCGGAGAACACCAAATGGACGGTGCATTCATCAAGAAGCCGTAGATGCCTTCCTAATATCGACGTTGCATCCATCAAGCAGTCGTAGACGACTTCCTAATACCGCCATTCTTCTTGCTTTTGATCCTAAAATACTTCTATTTCAGGCTGCGCATCAGCCAGCGCGCCTCTTCTCAATTTCCCTGGCGATTAGGATCCAACCAATTGTCTTGCCAAATTCAGGGTAGCAGCCTCCAAGCTAGCAATAAAGTCGTAAAGCTTTAATGCGAAAAGAGCATTGCGAGTAGGTGCAAATGCACCGGACGCAATGACCTTGTGACCCTCTGAACCACTTACCTGATAGACTCCAGCGAGTGAAAGACAATAGCATCCAAACCTACACACTCCATGAAGGCGAGAGGTTGGTTGGGTTCCAGTAATGGCGGTGTGGGCGCTAAGGTCACAAGCAAGACTACCCCTAGATGCACCATCAAAAGAGACAAATCAGCCACCCCACGTAGTTGCTGAAGTTCTAACATGGTTTGAGAAACCGGAGGAACGACCCGAAGATGGCCTCAATTCCAGAGGCAGACGGCACAACGGACGGTGACTTCAAGACCTGACACAAGGTGAGAAACAACCATAGAGGTATGTTTTCCCCTCACTCATGGAACCCAAGAGCTAGGCCAGTAGAGGCACAACTAGGATCCCTCCAAGAAGAGCCTGCGGCTCACCAAAATCCTCCGAACTCTCATTAGGCAACCTTGCAGTTCAGCTTGTTGCGTGAGGACGGTCTGCAATGATACATCTATCGGGGTTGCAACGTTGGCGTGTAAAGGCATTGTGGGAAGCGGTGGTGCAACACATCAGAGCTGCGTATTCAGGTTGATGGAGAGCTTTGCATGGCCAAATCAAATGGTGTCACCGGGTCATAGGTAGTTCGTGCACCGAATTGCGTCCCTGCGGGAGCGGGCTCAACGACCTTTTGAGAGGCACCAAAAGCATTGGTCCCTCATCCACGCCGGAGGAGCCACATATGTGTTGCAAGCAGGATGGTGGAAGGCCGGTGAAGGCGGTGAGCCGCAACGCCTTGCCTTGACGAGGTGTTAGTCCCCAACAATTCCCCACGACGTGTTGGATCGCAACACAAGTAAGTAGCAGGCTTCATGTCTCGGCTGATACAACTACACCCTTCACCCTAACCAAGGCGCATGGGAGAGGCCACTAGGGCGAACATGTCACATCCAGCAATGGCACGCGACAAACTTGTGAGGACGACCGGTGTAGGAGGTGGCAGCAACGTTCGAGGAGTGGTCATCATTGAGGTCAGGTTCTCATCGTTGGGGGAAGCCAGACGTGGGGTCGGCGTGGATGGCCAGGCGTAGAAGGTGATGGGGACCCAAGCACCTGCTCAATCTGGTTAGGAGCACGTCCCTCCTGAGGCGGCGGAGGCGGCCTCCAAATATGGTGCGGCAACTGGGGTAGCCAACGCCAGAGGAGATGGGTCATGGGGCCGGTAGGCGTGCCCATGCAGAGGCGGCAGCGGGGACCCAAGCCTCCTAGGAGTTGACACACATGTACCTATATATTGTGAGGGGGCAGAGCTCGGCGTCCACCCCATTTCCAGGCATGGCATAGGCAACACAATGATCTTGTCTAGCTCCTCCCAATATGGAACGGGCAAGGGTGGTGGAGGAAGACAGGCCGTCACTGGACTCCACCTGAAGGGATCGATGTCGTGGGAGTTGTAGCAGGCCGGAGGAGGCACCGGTCAAGGTAGTGGGTCCAGAGTTGGTGCCTTTGCAGCCTAGGGAAGGAGTGAGCGTGCCACCAACCATCCTCCAATGGCAGGAACGGATTTGCGGATGGCAAGCGCGACCACATGAAAAGTGGTGGTGTGCAGCGGGGCCGGAGTGATTGTCGTCATGGGGGCGTGTCGGAGCAGTTTCCATTGACAATAGTAACATTTTTGTATAAAACTATGTTGCTTATAGAAGTATGTATCAAGTTCTTGTCCACTGGTGTTGAATGAACGTGGTCCAGTGATAACGATGCACCGGTGGTTTCTGAGTTTTCGGTCCTTGTGCCTCACAGTATACTTGTCCTTAGAAGATTTCTTATAGTAAAATACAAGAGGAAATACAAAAAGACTTTGACAAATCTTTAAGCTTCAAGCATCCCTTGAATTGTGTGTGACCGCCAACTATCGTACCGACACCCATTTCGAAGTTTTGAGGGAGGGGGGAGGGGATTGCAAAAAGAAAAGAAAAAGGAAACAAAAGATGGGATAACGGCACAGGGTGACGCCTATGCAGAGGGTGTGCTATTGTTAATTATGGTTCAGCCTTATCTCCTCATCCTAAGGTTAATTAGTCAGGAGTCAGGACCCTAATAACCAGCGAACGTTTTCTGGGAGGGAGTGTGGCAATTACGAACCTTCTTTATGGCAATTTCTTTCAAAACACATGACAAATTCTGGCAAACAGAGCATTTGCTGCGGAAACTGACATGTTCACATGAAGGAATTGTCATACACCCAACACTGCGGAAACTTAGTTTTGACATGCACATTCAGCGAACGTTCGTTGAATAGCATCACAGTTCACATTTTCAGCATGATCTTCTCAGTGTATTTTTTCGCAAGCTTTTCAAAAGAAAGAGGAAGCAGACAACTAAACTGCAGCTGGCTCCAATAGTTCCTTGGGCTGAAATTGTGAAGCTATCGAGCCTCGATGGCACCTCTTCCTTGGATGGACTCATGGACATATGCCTGCCTGCATTTTCCCTCCGGCCACGCCATCGGCCTCTCCATCGCCTGTCCATGCCCGCCCTTAGCAGGACAATTCATCGCCGACGCATCATCGTATATATCCAGCCCAAAGCCACAACAGAGAACTCTAGACCGCTGGCCACATCCTCTGCTGGCCTGGAGTCTTTGGATACCCTTTTTTCTTAGACGTTTATGGGTGCTTTCTGTTGGAGTCTTTGGACACTCTTCCCATAAAGCGAAAGGCAGTGACAAAATACGTTGCGAAAACAACACACATTTGCCAAAATTACACTCTTCCCATAAAACGGAAGGCGGTGACAAAATACGTTGCGAAAACAACACACATTTGCCAAAATTGACACGCTGTGAAGCATGCACACCCATGCATCTACGGTGTCCGACGACGACGCCAGAGCTTTAGCTAGCTGTCCACAACAACAACGGCCGAGCAGGACGTGAGCAACGTATATACGTGGCCGGCGAACCCATAGCTTCAGCTAGCTGTTGTGGACAGCACAACGGCGGTCGAGCAGGACATGAGCCAGATGGCGGGCGAACCCATAGCCTGAGCTAGCTCTGCACTGCACAGCACAGCAACGGCAGAGGTGGACATGAGCCACATGTGCAAGCTTGGACGTACGTGCATGGCTTGTGCGTGATCGTCATGCATGCATGCAGAGCACGAGGCGAGGCGGCAACTTTTCGTCCCAGCCCTTGTAGGTATAAACCACCCTCGGCCCGCCCTCGCGCTAGCAGATATACATTGAGTCAATGACCAGTGTGTAGTAAGCGGTGAAGTGAGGGTTCTGGTTGCAGTTTCTGGGCTCGGCGCCCTGTTTTTAACGGGGGCTCGCGTCTTCGTCTCAGCCACCAAGCCACTGCTCTCGCCTGAACTATTTTCTGCCATTGGAGCTCAGGAGCAAAAGCCTATAGTCACTAGTCCATCAAAGGTTGTTCGGATGGCTGTCATCGGGACGGCGGGGGCGGAGGTACTGATACCGCTGGCGGCGGTGATCGGCATCGCCTTCGCGGTGTTCCAGTGGTACGTGGTGGCCAAGGTGCCGGTCCCATCCCACGACAGCGAGGATGGCGGCGGCGCCGCCGCCCAGAAAGGCCGCAGCGGGCACGATGAGAGTGCGGAGGACGGCGTGGACTACCGGCAGGTGGAGGCCCGGTGCGCCGAGATCCAGCACGCCATCTCCATCGGTGCCACGTCCTTCCTCTTCACGGAGTACAGGTATACACACGCCTTTGATGTCAAATTTTGCTTTCCAAAATGTTTTTGGTGCCACTTGCATAGAGATGAAAAATAAAAAACACGCTAGTAATATATTGTTTCTTTTTATTACTGTTAGTATTATTTTTAGCAAGTAATATTGGCATGTTTTTGAGGTTGCGTGCTGATTCAACTTAATTACAGATGACTAACAAAAATCATGGTACAATGCAACAAAAAAAACACTTTTTGCGGAAAATGCCAAAAAAATGTTTGGCTTCTAGTATATAGTACTGATAGTGCCAAAAAAAATGTCTTATATTTGTTACGGAAGGAGTGTAATATAATATTTTTCTCTTATTGTTATTTTTAGCAATTAACATTTGCATGCATTTTTATCTTATGTGATGATTAAACTTTAAAAAAAATACTATATGAATAACTAAAATCAAGGTACAAATGACAAAAGATATATTATTTGCAGAAAATACTAATAAAATGTTTGGGTAATGTTATTCAGCGAACCCTCACAGGGGGTACATGACCAGAGAAACGTCTTTCGCGACAATTTATGTGTTGGTAGCATGGCAATTCTTTCAAGCGAACACTGCAATTTCACAGCAAAATTCTTTGTTTACCAGAATTTGCCATGTGTGTTTGAAGAACTTGCCATAAAAAACACTAATAAATGCCGTGCTTCCAGGGATATATGTTTGTCTTAGCAAACGTTCTCCTAATAAATATTTAGCCAGACAAAAATTTCATCAAGATTTTGCTTGCCGCTGTCGGCCAACATTTACAGGAAAGAAAAGAAGGATTGGCCTGTACCAAAAAATTGCAAACATCCGAGTATTTAACAAAAAACTATCACATTTCATGAAACCGTGCCTACAAACTACCACTTTACAAATTTGTGCCGAAAACTACCACTTTTCGACTATTTTTTCTCAAAAAACACTAATTTCTGCCTCATGGTAGTTTGCTGAAATTAAACATGATTATTACATGGATGGCCCACACTTAGGCGCTGACATGACACAGTGGTCAACTCCTAGGCCGTGCCGCACGAGAGATGCACGCGAGCCACGCGTCGCGCCCGCCCCCACCGCCGGCCGGCGAGCAGCGCCACCTCTGCCATCGGTCGAAGCCAGCGTCGTGTGCTAGCTAGCCGGCCAATGGAGCATTGCGGTCGTGCTAGCATGCGTCGCCGCGAGCGTGTGCGCCGTCCGCCGCCC
>NC_041380.1:127520017-127547129 GCF_002162155.2 Triticum dicoccoides | reverse complement strand
GCCGCTCTGCCCCGCCACCTGCGCCGCCCTCCCTCCTAGGTGAGCCGCCTGCTCGCCTCGGCCATGGCGGCCGCCATCGTGCCAAGGCCTCGCCCGCCGCGAGCGTGTGCGCCGTCGGCCGCGAGCGCGTGCTCCGTCCGCCGCTTGCGCCACACATCGCTCCGCCCAGCCCGCGCCACCCGCCGCTCTTCCCCGCCGGCCGGCGTGCCCCGCCACCTGCGCCGCCCTCCCTCCTAGCCGAGCCGCCTGCTCGCCTCGGCCATGGCGGCCGCCATCGTGCCAAGGCCTCGCCCCGCCCCGCTCGGCCCTGTCGACCGAGCCCCCGCCTTTGCACCTCGTGTACGCCATCGACGGGGAGACCAGCGCCGGAGAGGTGCTTCGCCGGGGCGCCGCTCTGCCCCGCCGGAGAAGAGCGTGGAGTACATACGAGGTGTTTGAGGAAATGCCAGAGAGAGAGAGGAGGAGGAGGAGGAAGAAGATTCATGCTGATATGTGGGCCCATCCTGTCAGAAAAGCGTTTAGAAGAGGCCAATCGGGCATTTTTCTGAGATGGTAGTTTTTAGTCAAAGATTAGTCAAAAAGTGGTAGTTTTTGGCACAAATTTGTAAAGTGGTAGTTTGTAGGCACGGTTCCGCGAAATGTGGTAGTTTTTTGTTAAATACTCCAAACATCCAAACAAGCAAAAACATTTGTTGAAAAAATGGTATGATGGGTATTGAATTGGCCAGCATCTAAGCATGCCCAAAAAATATTACCTGGTGATGAACTAGATTTTCACTTGAAATGGGTGGATTCCTACCGAAGTTTGAAGAAATTCATTAAAATATGAATTGTATTGAGTCTGGCTTGAACTCGTGTGTCAGGCGAATATTTTGACAGATAGTCAAAAAATTTATCCTATTGATGAATTCAGGTACCTCGCCGTGTTCATGGCTGGGTTCGCGGTGGTGATCTTCATGTTCTTGGGGTCGGCGCAGCGTTTCAGCACGCGGCCAGAGCCATGCACGTACGACCCGGCGCGGCTGTGCCGGCCGGCGCTAGCGAACGCGGCCTTCAGCATGATCGCGTTCCTCCTGGGCGCGCTCACCTCCGTCATGTCCGGGTACCTCGGGATGCGCGTGGCGACGTTCGCGAACGCGCGCACGGCGCTCGAGGCTCGCCGCGGCGTGGGGCGCGCCTTCGTCGTGGCGTTCCGGTCTGGCGCCGCCATGGGCTTCCTCCTCGCGTCCAGCGCGCTGTTCGTCCTCTACGTCGCCATCAACCTCTTCGGCGTCTACTACGGCGACGACTGGGGCGGGCTGTACGAGTCCATCACCGGCTACGGCCTCGGCGGCTCGTCCATGGCCCTCTTTGGCCGCGTCGGCGGCGGCATCTACACCAAGGCCGCCGACGTCGGCGCCGACCTCGTCGGCAAGGTGGAGCGCAACATCCCCGAGGATGACCCTCGCAACCCCGCGGTACGTACTGAGAATTACTACCAAAGTTGAAAAAAATACTCCATGTTTTCCATGCATGTCCCTGACCCTGAGACGATCGATGCTGTGCGCGTGCAGGTGATCGCTGACAACGTGGGGGACAACGTCGGCGACATCGCCGGGATGGGGTCGGACCTGTTCGGGTCGTACGCGGAGTCGTCGTGCGCGGCGCTGTTCGTGGCGTCCATCTCGTCGTTCGGGACGGAGCACAACTTCGCGGCGATGATGTACCCGCTGCTCATCAGCGCCATGGGCATCGTGGTGTGCTTGGCCACCACGGTCGTCGCCACCGACCTCGCCGAGGTGAAGACCGTCGAGGAGATCGGGCCGGCGCTCAAGCGGCAGATCCTCATCTCCACCGTGCTCATGACCGTCGGCATCGCCATCGTCAGCTTCCTCGTCCTGCCCCACAGCTTCACCCTCTTCGACTTCGGCAGGCGCAAGCTCGTCAAGAACTGGTACGCCAACTCGATCTCGTCGTACTACGCCATTTTCCTTGAGATCCTCAATTTAGTACAAAATGCAAATTGATACACTTTTATATTCATGAACAATTATCGATGGATTTGACATTTGGTTTTGTATGACTTTGCGAATGCAGGTACCTGTTCATCTGTGTGTCCGCCGGTTTGTGGGCAGGTCTTGTCATCGGCTATGTCACAGAGTACTTCACAAGCAACGCTTACAGGTAATAGAAATTATACAACTTACAAAAATTGCACGAACTTGAGCTAAGACGGGATAGATGCTGATTACTTAATCTCTGCTTAAATTGTTCGACGCATGTATATGTAGGCCGGTGCAGGCGGTGGCGAACTCATGCCGGACGGGAGCGGCGACGAACGTGATCTTCGGGCTAGCGGTGGGATACAAGTCGGTGATCGTGCCCATCTTCGCCATCGCGACAGCCATCTACGCCAGCTTCCGCCTCGCCGCCATGTACGGCATCGCGCTGGCGGCGCTGGGCATGCTCAGCACCATCGCCACGGGGCTCAGCATCGACGCCTACGGCCCCATCAGCGACAACGCCGGCGGCATCGCCGAGATGTCCGGCATGCCGCACGTGGTCCGCGAGCGCACGGACGCACTCGACGCCGCCGGCAACACCACCGCCGCCATCGGCAAAGGGTTCGCGATCGGGTCGGCGGCGCTGGTGTCGCTGGCGCTGTTCGGCGCCTACGTGAGCCGCGCCGGGGTCGCGGCGGTGGACGTGCTGAGCCCTCGGGTGTTCGCGGGGCTGCTGGTGGGGGCCATGCTGCCCTACTGGTTCTCGGCGATGACCATGCGGAGCGTGGGGAGCGCGGCGCTGGCGATGGTGGAGGAGGTGCGGCGGCAGTTCGACAGCATCCCGGGGCTGATGGAGGGCACGGCCAAGCCGGACTACGCCACCTGTGTCAAGATCTCCACCGACGCGTCGCTCAAGAAGATGCTGGCGCCCGGCGCGCTCGTCATGCTCAGCCCGCTGGTCGCCGGCACGCTGTTCGGCACCGAGACGCTGGCCGGGCTCCTCGCCGGCGCGCTGGTGTCGGGAGTCCAGGTGGCGATCTCAGCGTCCAACAGCGGCGGCGCCTGGGACAACGCCAAGAAGTACATCGAGGCCGGCGCGTCGGCGGAGGCGCGGGCGCTGGGGCCCAAGGGGTCGGACGCGCACAAGGCGGCGGTCATCGGCGACACCATCGGCGACCCGCTCAAGGACACCTCCGGCCCGTCGCTCAACATCCTCATCAAGCTCATGGCCGTCGAGGCGCTCGTCTTCGCGCCATTCTTCGCCGCGCACGGCGGCCTCATCTTCAAGCACCTCTGAGTTTGAATTCCGAGTTCGCTCGGCTTGCTGCCTGGACCTGGATGGCCAATCAGAAGGCTTTCGTTGCCAATAATAACCTCTAGACTGGGAGAATTGTATGAGGTGATGAATGGTTAATGGTTACTTTAGTTTCGGACTTTATTCGAGTGCAAACCCGCCTTAGAAATAAGCTCGTGGTGTAGCAAATAGTCACTCTTAAGGCATGACTTCTAAATGCAGCATGGATGCTCGTCTCCGGGCCTTCAGCAGAGTGCCATCACCGTGAGGCTGTGTTTGGCGCCGGTGGATTATCTTAATCTTGCTTGTTTAATCTCTCTGATTTACTTCCTCCGTCCCATAATATAAGAACATTATGGAACGGAGGGAGTATCATTTAGCTAACCAACTTTTTTCTTATTTTCCCACCAAATTGGCTACACAGATTACAGTGTTAGCTAAATGATACTCCCACCAAATTGGCTACGCAGCCGCCCATCTACCCCGGCCCAACCGCCTGCCTCCGCCTCGTCATCCTCTGAACCTCCCCCTACCGCCATTGCTTGCCGCCTGCCACAACCATCCACCTAAAGACCCCCCACCAGGCCACCACCACCACCTGCATCAACTCACAACCCTCACACCCGTCAAGTTTCAGAGTCACAGTCTCGCCGTTGCCGGCACTCCTCAGAGTCCCCGTCTTAGGTCTCGCGCAAAGCCGAAATCGACCGACACTCAAAAATCAGGTACCTCACGTTTAGCAAACGCAGGGGAAAAAAACAGGTAATGATGTGCTCAGAGAAATGGCCTAGGATTAATTCAATTGAAATCCCCAAATCATGAGACTGCCGCACCGGAGTGGCAAACCAGGAAACAGCGTATGCACAGCGCATAGCCCGTGTTACATAGACACCGTACTACCAGAAACTAGATTGCTAGACTACCATCAATTTGGACTTGCAAAGTAGAGCAAGCTATTGTGAACCATTCTAATATCTACCGGCAGTTTTACAAGATAACAGCTCATCTGCCTTTCATTCCACATGGGTGGAAGCTTCTAGCAAAGGGCACATTCCACGCCCCTGCTTAATGTCATATTGTCCATACTAGACTAATGCAACCAAAAATTCCTATGTTGCCGTGACGAAAGCTGCGCTCATTCTCAGCTTCAGGATCTATTCCTGAAGATCAATTTTACACGTTCAGTCGATATCACATCCAAGATATATATATGGCTGTGCCCAAAGCTGTCTCACTTCCAGTCAAGCTTGCGGGCTTGAAGTTTAGCATATTATGGATCTAGCCTTCTTTGGAGCCAAACGTGATTCCTTATCCTTGTAGCTGCAAGGAAAGACCGGGTTGAGGCCAATTGATGGAGAAAAATGACTCATCCTGCTGTAGAAGGCTCAGAGTCGGTTGTTTTTGTTGTATCCTCAGCATCTTTCATACAGTCGTCTCCAGTTTGATGGCCAGAATCCAGGCTTTCCGGGGCATGTTGTTGTTGATCTGGAGAGCCTGGGCTTGCCTTCCCTACATCATCGTTGCCGTCAGAATTTTTTATGCTTGAAGCAGGTGAGAGTGGTGACTGATTATCTTCTAGCTTGGGCTTCTTTAGAATATTCCCATCTGCATCTTTGCTGTCCAATGAGCTTGGGCTCGCCATGGGTATATTTAAGGCTTCATCGGCTTTTACGGGTCGCTTGGGAGATGGCTTATAATCTTTGTCGGAGTCATTATCCACAAGACCACCAGATTTAGGCCTGAAAATGCCAAGAGATGAATGAAACACAAGAAACGAAGTATGTTTAAGAGTACAGAAATTACATGATTAGTACAGAAAATAGGACCCAGAAAAATTGCCGAGTTATCATCAACGGGAACCAGTAAAAGACAGCACATTAATCTTAAACACAGTACAGCTGGTAATATCCCCAGTTGTCGAAGATGAGATACCTTGCAGGGATGTGATGGATTTCACTTCCATTAGCTGGCTTAACCAGGCATTGTTGATGTGCATGTCTGGTCTGTGCAGCAGAATCTTCTTCATTGCTAAAGGTAAAACAGAAATTTCACGTGGGTTCAGTAAACAATGCAACATCAAGAGTTACAAAAAATGGAACATCTGGAATCCAATCAACCCAGCAACATAAAATAAGCAGCAAATGAGGAAATAAACTTAAGACCTGTCTTTACTGAAATAATCTTCCTCTTCCTTATCAAGACCTCTTTCATCTGCCTTTCTCGTATGATCCACACTGGTAGTTTGCGTTTCCTCAGCAATATCCACGTACTAGCAGGAAACAAAATACCATCATTGTTCATGTCAATAGTACATGGTATACTAATGCCTAACTTGCTAGAGTGACAAAATTGACAGTAATGGCAGAATGCGAGAACAGACAAAGTCTCAACTCTCCACCTCTTGATACTTGAGTTTGAAGGCCTGAATGCTTGTCAGTTGTTCAAACATCAAAAGTTGATCCCAAAAAGACTCAACAACATATACGACGAGGGATTTTAGATTTTCCTGTTCACAAAAATGCATCAGATGGCAAAGCCCAGTAGATAATGGTTTTCCTTTTTTGGAGAGACAAATATTTTTTCCCATACTCGATAACATGTACATGTCAATGGATAAGGATGTACCTTTCTTATGAAGTCCAACAGTTCGAGGACCATGGAGTGTAGCATGTTGTATCTATTCCCATTTTCAACAAATACTTCAATAATTGGTTTCAACGTGTTGAATTCAATGACATGGCTAATTAGAAGCTCGTCCTAGAGAACACAGCAAAAAAAACATCTCAAATTAAGATATGACAAGAACATTGCAGTTAGGATATGCTTGCTGGCTGGTAGGCCTATTCTCTAACGATCAGCGATATAAGGTGTACCACACAGTTTTGCTAAAAGAAGCAAGCAACATGATTGACAGACATGTTTACTATTGCCTCCGACGAAGGAAGCTAAATCCTCATCTTGGAATCATCAGTCCTTTTATTCGGCTTTATACCATGCTGTGCTGCACCAGCTGGTACACTTGTGCATAAAGGGCGGATTCAACTATACAAATCAAGAGAGATTTGCCTTCACTAGTAAAAGTCGCCACCGCTGTTAAATATTTTAAGCTACAAACGACTCTTTTTTGCAGTAATAAGATATGGGGTGCATGTGATGCATATAAGCAAACAAGCATAGGTGTATGATAAACTCGCATGTGGATCATTGGATGAAAGATAGGTTGGATTTGGGTGGTCATGATACTCAACTCTTGAGGACGTGGGAACAATCATAAATATGTTCAGCATGTGAGTGGGTTAATTAAGAAGTTGTCAGTTGTGCTGCAATAATTACATCCCGGTGAATCTGATCCATTATCCAGTGGTCAACATGGAATGCTTGCTAGACTGTATCTAGTTTTAAGTTGGCAGTCATAATGTAGTCAAGAAGGACCAATAGACTTAGTAGTGCGCAGAAGAACCAAAATTTCAATTATATAGTGCTTTTCCTGGATGTAAAGAGCCCTCAATGATGCAATGCTTAATTTATTTATGGGACAAAGTAAATTTCTTACATTTCTGCAAGCACCAATAATAGTACGCATGATTCGGACAGCTGCCACAACCAAAGACCTCTCTCTTCGACGGGTTAGAGTAAGGATCTTCTCCATTGAATTGCTTCCAAAAAAGGTGATCCTGCAAGATTGAGAGCCGCGTGTTAACAAAGACGCCAAAAAAAATGAACAGCTGGGGGGGTGGACCGGTGCGACCGAGCATTACTTGATCTTGTAGGGGTGATGACGTGCACAAAAGCATAAGAGCTCACAAATGTTATACAATATTTCAAGCTTCGCAGAATATTCTTCAACTCTTGACGATTCTATTATATTGATCAACTTATCAAAACACTTCTCATAAAATAGCTCGATGAAGTCTCTCTGCAACAGGACAGAGACAAAAATTTCATACCACAATCTAGTTAAACACAAGCATTTGAAAAAATGTAATATTTTGTAATGACCACAAAGCTCATATTGGCTTCTATAAAACAAACATATTAGCTACGTGCATCTACTCATAAACCAAAATGAAGATCAAAAGCATTGGAGAGCAGAGGGGCAGAAACATGAGAAAAACACTATTTCTCGAAGAGATTCATCATACCAAGGATGTGCATTACATAATGTCCTTAATACAAATCATTCCTAAAATCAGGAGATTATACATTTAGAGAATGACAAAAGTACATGATATAAGCTAAAGCATCTTACACATTGTGTAACCGTATCCGCAGTACATCCATCCAGCAGCACCTTCAGAATTTCCAGAAACTGGCAGAGCATTTCGCCACCGAAGTCAGTTGCAATGCCTTCAATCTGAAATTTGATTAACTGTTAGCAGTATCCACAATTATGCTAGAGAAGGCAATTTGAGTTTTGCTAAAAGGATATTCTGAAAAGCATCAGACAAAAAAACAATCACCTGATAAAAATAACACAATGAACAGGAAAAGGCAAACAGTTTGCATGGATTCGAAGAAGAAGAAAAGAAGATATGCCAAGCAAATACACAATTCAATGTCCAGATGCTCCACTAAAATGTAAGATACTCGCAGTTCACAACAAATGGACAGGACATACCCACAATACAAGAAGGTGCCATGATTTAGGGTGCATTTGGATCCAAAGCTAGATTACACTATTTCTAGCCTTAGCTGGCCAGACCTGTTGTTTTGTAGCAGCACAATGACATTAGCTTTGCCAGGAGAGAGAGAGAGAGAGAGAGAGAGAGAGAGAGAGCAGTTGGGGCACGGAAAACCTTGCCAAGGTAAGAGAGCACAATTGGCTCTCCCTCGAGACAAGCTTGAACAGACCCAAGAACACGATGGCTTTACAGGAATGTAATTCACTGCTTGGACCAAAAGTACTGCAACAAATCTGTACGGAGACCAAAATTCACTTACCAGAAGCCCAAGAAGAGAAATGCCTTCTCTAGAACTTTCCTCGTGGTTTGCAATATATGATCTCAGTAAGTTAGGATCTTGAGTAAGATAATGTAGGATGTCTGTCCTGCATTTGCCCAAAAAATGGTGAGACTTAAAAGGATAAGATACAGAAACAACCAAAGAAGAATTCATTCACTGCGCCAGAAGTTACCCAGCTGAGACAAGCACTTTTTCCTGACTCCGCAGCACATCAGAAATTATATCAAAGACACCTCGACTTGCTAGATCCCTGAATAGAGAAACACGATTAGTAAACTACTACAACAGTCTCTAATGATACAGCTTACAAGAAATTGTACTTGAATGATGTTTAGTTAAAATTGACTAAACTGCTCGAGAGGCATGTCTGCATTGCATCAAAAAGGCAAGATAATGATCAAAACACAAACGAGAGGTCAATAGTGTTCCCTTTACGTACATATGCACTATATCCTTTAGCACATCCATACAGTATACTATCAAAAACAATATGTACAATAATAATTTTGGCATAAAGCGTATCGCTAGCAGAGAGTAAACACTCCTGCAAAAAAAAAGCAGAGAGTAAACACAACCCGTAGAAGCGTTGGCTTGTCATAAGTCATCATGTAACTGAAAGGGCTGCAGTCATACACACAGGAATAACTGACAAATGGACAGCATCACCCTATAACCAACAAAAGCTAAGATTGTAATATACATTTACCACGAGACTTGGCGACGAATGTGGAACAGAAACCTACTACTAGTATTAGTTATGTTTATCTATCTAAGAATGGGCTTGACAGAGAAGTTATTATAACAAGTGTGAGCCGATCTAGAGGGAGAGAAAGGAAAATGGAAAAGCTGATCCAACTATTTGCTTATTACATCCATAAAATGCTGCCACGAATACCCACCAACTAACAAAGAAAATTTTGCCACGACCATGAACAAAAACCTAGATAATGTCAAGAGAGGCGGGGTAGACCAAAACTTGACATGGGAGGAGTCCGTAAAGGGAGATCTGGAGGACTGGAATATCAACAAAGATTTAGCCATGGACAGGGGTGTGTGGAAATTAGCTATCCATGTGCCAGAACCATGACCTGGTTTCGGTATCTTACGGATTTTAACTCTAGTCTACCCCAACTTGTTTGGGACTGAAAGGCGTTGGTGTTGTTGTTGTTGTTTTTGTTGTCAATGATGAACAAAACCTGATCGAAATGACCATGAATACAGTGTGGCAGGCCCCCAGGTAATATCGTGATAACTGCGATAATTCCAACAAAACAAAGAAAGAAATTCTGAAGTGCGCAAGAGAAAATACATCATTCATATACCAACCTAGATAGTTGCATTCGTTGAGCAGGCTGCAGACTTGAGCTGACAGTACAAAACTCACGCAGAAACAAGACCTGCAAAGAACAAAATGTTATCCATGTAAATGGCATACAAAAGGAGAACCATTGCTGAATTGAGCGTACACTGGCACGCCACACTCCCCCCAACACACACAATGATATATAATTTCAACATAAAGAACTAGCAGATTGACTAGAAAGGTAATAAGGTACGTAGTACAAAGATACTTTTGGAGCAACTTAGTGCAAAGATTCATAGTCCACACTCATATCAACTCCCAAATGATGGAAGCCAATGCTCAGCAGAGCTCAAATATATTTTCCAATCTAATTTACGATAGTCACGCAACAGTACATGATGAACAAATAAACTACTTCATCTAGACGCTAGCATCATCAAACACATCCTTGGGTTCATGGTTTGTTTCATTTCCTCTAAGTGCCAACTGCCTACAACACATCATGGAACTACTGTGATCCATGAAAGGAATGAACATTCATTAGCCTTTCTTCTTTTCTGGCAGTTCAACAATTGCAACTGAATAGTTCAAACAAGGTTAACAGAACAGATCATAATATAATATAGCCATCATGACTACTATAATCATACATTCTTGCAGGTTCTATACAGAAGGGTGTATCTAAAGAAATAAACAACGAAATGAAATGCTAGTTTCACCAGTTCTCTTTTTGATTCAGCGGAAATATTTGAAGACCTCATAGTAGCAAACAGTCTTTGCATAAAAGAAGTGTCATCCTTCAGTAGACAAACAACCTACAGGAGAATCATAGAGTCCAAAATTACAGAAGGAAATTTTTGTTTAAAGCACGTGAAAACTTGGTATAGTTGAAACACTAACAAAAGCATTGTTCGCATTAATAATTGCGTTAAGGCTTGCCAGAGTAGCTTCATCCAGTCCTTTCGGTAATATAACATCCTGTAGATGACAGGCACTCCGGTTTGAAATAATTAGCACAAAAGTTGGCAACAGAGATCAAATAAACGAAAACTCTAGATGGCGGGGGCAGGGTGGTGCAGCAGAGCACTGACCTTTATATAGCATATTCTGTATGTTTGATGAATCTTTGAAACCACAGAAGCATTTCTAATGGGTATGGCCTATGAGAGAGAAAGCGTCACCTAAAATCATTACAACTCAAACAGTTTAAGATGCATAAAAGATGACACTCGATTTACCTCCTTGAAAACTGCATGCTCCTTCAGGAAAGCACTATGATTTTGCACATTACGATCCTCTGGATCGTCTGTATAGATCAGGACTCGTTAATAAATAAGTAAAGAACAGTGCATGTAGCTCTACAGGTATGTCATTGTGTAGAACACAGCAGAGTTTATAATTTACTGATGTAAAGCACAACTGAGAGGTACAGGGTATAGTGTTTACATTCAAGGACACCAATTATGTCAAGAATAAAATCATCGGAGAAAATCTTGTCAAATATAGCAGCACTGTTCAATAATACTGCACAATCAGAAAAAATGTAAGTAGCAAGCTGAAATAATCTTTGCTGAAGCTTACTAAGTACTATGTACTTACTGATTGCCTTGACTAATCTGAAGATCTTGTGGAGACCATCCATGTCCCCTAAACCCTTGCATGTTCTGAAAAGGTCCACTATCTTGGGGAAAAAATCACGCTGTAACATGTTGTATTAGTGAAACAGATAAGTTCAAAACATCACGGTATACATACATAAATAAATCAAAATTCAGAAAACCTTGTGTGCAGATGCAATTTGTTGACAGTCTAGTTAGCTACATTCGTTCCTCATACCAAAATAAAAGCATTCATTTGTCTAGTTTCTACTATACATATGGGGGCTGATTGCACCTACATTGTGCAAGTATGAGAGGATTTTGCGATGAAATTTACACATATAAATTGATTCTATGAAGATATGAAATCCAAGACTTAAAGCTGTGTATATTAAGGCATGTGCCCATTTGAAAATCAGGTTCAAAGTTAAAATATATTAAAAGAGAAAGGAAGCACATATTAAGGTATGTGCCCATTTGAAAATCAGGTGCGAAGTAAAAATATGTAAGAGGAACTTTCTGGCTTTTGGAAGATTTTGTGAAAGCTGACAAACATTTGGAGGATGAATACTTGAAAAACTTATTAGTCTTAAATCTCATCAGCTAATTGCATGATTCATAATTCATTTTTCCTTTGATATCTTGTGAATCAGCCGTATAAGAACAATATGTGAGTTAAACAAATTACATTTTTTATTATGTGTTTAACATTTAAAAAAAAACACTTGATCATGTGTTGGCTCCACAGGATAAATCTCGTTGCGCTGCATTTGACTTAATATTTGCGTCAAATCTACATGTATGCACCTAACTGCAGGGAGAGAAACGTGCTACATACAGCATCATAACCACAAATAAACAAGTCAATGACTTACATCTTTCAATATTAAATCTGCGAGACGTGTCTGCTGCGTCACATCACATAGCAGTATAGTCTGTACATTTGGTGAACAATATTTCAATATTCAGTATGTAAAATATTGTATAATTTTTCAAGAAAAACGAAGGGCCTAAGGGGCGAGAAGCCCCTTGCTACAATTAATATAGAAGAATAAGACACCAGACTTTCAGTCAGGGATGGTCGAACCCTGGTGGGCTGGCTGTATAATTTTTTGAGAATAAAACATTGTATGATTCATTCTGTATGTTTACTACACGCACATTGACCAAGTTGAATCCTACAAATACATGAAGACTCCCCCATGTCCTAAATGACTTCACAATACTTTTGAGCTCCTAATATCTGATAGCAAAGTATATGATGCTTCTACTTGGCAACCGAAAAGATGTCATTAAATAAAGCATCATAAAAACACTAAGTGTTAAAAGGTTTACATGAAAAGAACACTGAAGGTTGCTCACACCTTTAAAATAACAGAGAGACTGGACAATTCAAGAGGAGGAAGTTCAAATGCTAAGGATTTACCTGCAGGTAAAGCAATAACTGATTAATATTCTAAACTTTCTAAGTGATCATCACAAATAAAAAAAAGGATCCTTAGCATGACTTCTCAATTGAATAAATAAACATAAGAATGTAATGTTTCATACAGAGCTTGTGAAATTGAATATAATGTGATCAGGCCACCAAATAATCCACTCAAGAATTAAGCAGAGTTCTTGGGGTTGTTGAATTGAAATGGTAAATCAGTTCCAATAACTCTGTACTGAACATTAGCAATACTAAAGAGATCATGTGCACATATTGCAACATAACAATCAAGAGTTAATTGTAAAGATTACTTTGATACTAAGTTATCAAATACTCCCTCCGTCCCATATTAATTGTCGCTCAAACGGATGTATCTAGACATATTTCAGTGCTAGATACATCCGTTTGAGCGACAATTAATATGGGATGGAGGGAGTACATTATAGAGCACATGTTGCACACGAGAGAATAAGTAGTTACCTACCACACGAAAGCGAATCTCTTGGAGCTTCTAGAGATTTCACTGTTCGTTGTGGACGAACTTCATGAGCTGCAAGATATGGCAAAATAATTAGAAGGACGAATGAGAATAACCAGACAAAAAACCAACTGATTTAACAAACTCACAGCCAAGGATTTTAGATTGTAGTTCAAGCTGTATGGTACACATATTCTCCCTGCATAAAGCCATCAGAATGCAAATTAGACATGATTAAGCCACTGAAGGGAAGGGACACAGAAATAACACCATTTATTGTTGAATCACCATATGAATGAGCATGATTCGGCTTCTTGAAAGCTCAGTGCTAATTCTAGTGCCTTTTCAGGATCCCTCCATGAGATGATTGTTTCTACCAAATAAAATGGGCAAACCACTGTGTTAGGAGAAAGAAAGAAATGGCTATCAAAAAAAAAATGATAGCATGCCAGTTCACCTTCTTGTTTCCTGTAGATATCATCAGGTGTAATGTTGTGAAGCAGCAGAGTGTCATTATCCTCTTCATCCACGACAGCAAGAGCGAGATCTTTTGATCCCTAGGTAAGAAAAAAGCTAAGAAAGTAAATCTCGAATGACAAACAATAACGCTTAAAAAGAAAAATCTTGTCACCAACACTGCTTCATGCCTTACTTTTTTCTCAGTGATAAACAGACCAAACTTCACTGTCATGTAGGGATGCAAGCGGGTCGGCCCAATTGGCCACTTTGGTGTTAACTTAAATGGTGGTCCACTTTGCATATCCTATATATCTAAATAGTTGATCCCCACTAACTCTAATTCTCTCAACATGCAACTATGTCACCATGCATGTGAAAAGACCCACCATAGAAAACACTTCACGTGCAACTATGCCAACTCACCATGGCATACCACCATGCATGGGAAAAGACACACGTTAACATACACCATGGATGATACTCATATTCAGTAAATATTCTACAACTATATAGTATAATAAAATACAATAAATTATATTATTTTAGTTTAAATTCTCATAATGTTATCCAAAAACTAATGTTTCATACAACCAAATCTCATTGAAATAATTGAACCAATTTCCACAGCAACACACAGGCGTCATCTCTAGTATACTTTAAAAATATATATCTAGCAAACGCAGGATAAGTCAATGGGTTGGCTCGGCGCACTTGCATCCCTAATGCCATCAGAGGCACTATGAATATGTGTAGTAATATTAAGCTCCCATACTGCAAATATGTTGGCCTGTTCAACTCCAATGTAATTGTACAAAATACAGAAAAACAGAAGGATGATAAAGCCATCAACAACATAGCAAAACTATCAAGATAGAAATAAAATCCAGTAATAGTGTGAATAACGACATGTACATCACCACATGCTTCTAGAAAATTTAAATTATGTGGTGCATCAGCAGAGAAACCATATATAACTAAGAAATATTGTCAAACCATACCTCTATATAGTCAATGGTTACATGACCCGTTCCCTGGTCATCCCACTTCCCATTATCTTCCAACCGGTACACTTTGACACGCTGGAGCAATTTTTAAAGTGTCAAATGTTTTAATGGCTATTGCTTATATAGCATAGCACAAAATGCATAAATAAGGGGGGATAAGATAATAAGTAGATTAACAGTTACAGGCAAAGCATATTGCACATTTGAGTGACCCAGTAAAAAACGGGCCTAGTAAATGAGGTGAAGGATACCATAGTAGTCACGCCAAGCTACTTGTAAAATCTTTACCACACACAGCAGAAAATGATGAACTGTGTGGCATCCTAATTTACCCACTCCAAAACAAACTACTGCTCTGCTATGACTCTGAAATTTCATGCTTGGGAACGTTCAACAACCTACATTTGAATAATCAAACTAATGTCTGGAAAAATACATATCAGTATATAAAGAAACTCAACCAGCACCAAGAAGGCACTAGCACCCGTGGCATTTCAATTAAGAAGATAACCATGGTCACAAGCATACCCCATGGAGACTAAGCCTCGAACACAGTGGGTCGGCACGGACCCGCGCCTTTAGCCAACAGGACGATGCTCGATTCTCTATATCAATAACGCAATACTATAACCCCCTGATTCCCTCTGCCGAAAATAAATGTGATCTACAAATTACTGGAATATAAGTCTTATGAATCTTGACCTATGATTATCCTCCTTACCAAACAGAACCGGATAAGCAGAAATCTAATCATTACAATAAGGAGATAGCAACACTTCTGTGATGGTGATTTTTAATTGAACCAAACAGAGAGCATAGTGGTCTAAATTCCTTACTCAGATCTATTTATGATCCATGGCTGTATTGCACACCAGTAGAGTAGCACCCATACACTATATCCCACTTCTGATGCTCTAATCCCGTTTAAGGCATGAAGTTTGACCTTCTTCTACAAGTAGCTATCCCAATGCAGACATCAGGTTACTAACTGACATATATTTAGATAAAACCTGATAGTTCATACAAGATCGAGCAGGTGTACATGCCATATCCTTGAAGCACGAAGCTCAAAAACAACTAAACAAACATGTTACATGCTTGCTGCTAACCAGCACCTAAGATGCTGAGCAGGAAAATTCCCTTGTGAATAACAACTCCGCAGCAGAAACGGGGTTTCTGTAAATCCTTGTTTGCAGCATAGTAAACAAATTAGCTGAAGCTTGAAATGGAACTAAAAAGTTGCTTTATACATAAAATGTGGCGTGAGCCTTTTTCGGCAAATGGAACTAAAATGTCTTGAGTAAAAACTATTCAGCAAACTGATGTTGCACCGTTCCTCTAGATATACACGAGGCGGCATACTGCATTCACGTGAATGAACTGGACACGTGAAATACCTCTGATACTCCTAATCTCCTATATGGCTATATCGAATCGAAGTATTATAATCTGTAGGTGCTGACTTAAAAAGAAAAACGATTGTATGTGCTAATTAGCAAGAGATCGTCACTTGTAGGGCTTGCTGCTGCAGAAAATCGCACAAAACATAGCGAAGACATCCTAGATTTCTCCAACCAGCCGTGCGCTTGAAAATCCCCAAAACTATGCCCACTCTACACTGTCCCAACATGAACGGAACATCGAATTACCGCCTCTCAGTTCCAGAGGAGCGACCTCGTCAATCCCAGAGCCCGCGGACTTCTAGAAACATCGGGTACCTCGAAATGGGGATCAAACGGGAGCTCCGATGACAGCCCGCGCCCCAAGCCGCAAACCGAAGGCACGGGCGCGCCAAAAAAACTGCCGCGAGTGGATCTACCGCACCAGCTCGCCGCTGGATGCTTCTAGGAACTCCGATGAGGGGCAATAAGCGGGAGGAGCTCACCTTCATGCGCGTGCGCAGCGACTCGCCCTGCCACGCCTCCTTCCTGCCCTGGCCCGGCTTCTCCCCCATCGCGGAGACCCCGCTCGCGTTCCGACGGGGGGACGGTACGGCAGCTTCTCGAATCGCGACGCGGCTAGCAGCGGGAGGAGGATGGAGGCGAAACCCTAACCGCCATTGGCGAGCTCCCTCCCCTCCCCTCGCCTCTCTTCACCTCCCTATCTCTCTCTTTCCCTCCCTCTCCCTCTCGCTCTTGTCTCTCGCTTCGCGGGGTTCTCTTTGCCTTTTCCCTATTGGCCCCCCGAACTTTCTCTCTCTCTTCGTGTAGTAGTACTGTACTACGTTTTACTCGCGGACTGGAAAAATGCAGGGTGGGAAGAGGGAAATAGGAGCCTAGGATATTTATTTGCGGTGCCGCGGGTCTTTTTTTTTACAGTAGACAGACTTTTTTCTAAAGCAACAGATTTATTCGGACATATTGTTTACAAGTGAATGAGAAATAAAATCAGGAATTATAGATTCCCAAAACAAAGACGATTTTTCACTACGAGTTCTTAGCTAGGCTATGAGCTACTTCATTAGCTTCACGTGGGCACTGTGTGTAAGGGCCAGTTCTTTTGGATGATTCTGCTAGAATCACCCTCCTCATCAGCTTTTTTCAGAATCGTCAATAAATATGTTTTTCACAATCCTATCTAATTAGATCTTAACATAATAAAATCGTAAAAAAGTGAAGTGACGATTCTGAGAGAAGCTGGGGAAGGGGGCGATTCTTCAGAATCACCCAAAAGAACTGGCGCTAAGAAACAATTACGAAGTCTATTGCTAATTGTTTGCACTCGAGCACCATTGCAACATCTGAGCCAACATATGTATCTGGTTGTTGCACCCCTTCCACCACAAAGCTAGTATCGGACTCGATGATCATTTTGTTGCAACCGACCCTCTCTACTAGATATAGTTTGTTCTGAATTGCTCTCATCTTAGCAGAATCAATACCGACCACATGAGGAACAAACCATGTTGCAACCGCAATAAAATTTCCTCTCCAACCCCGAGCAATAGCACCAGTTGCACCAGATAAAGTTTCAGCTTAGAACGTCGCGTCGACGACTTGTCGTTGATTTTAACCACATCACTAGTCGGTTTCTTCAACATATGCTCATGGATCCTCATCGGCTATCCAGCCGTATAAGCCCGGTACAGTTCGTTGCGAAAACCTTAATAGAGATTGCAGCTCTGTTAGGGGTCTGGATTGGTTCACTTTAACATGTTGACGTTGTTGCCACCATAGGAACAAGGCGGCTACCATCATAGGTTCCGCAGCAGGCAGTCTGTCAATTACTCCATTCATCTGACACGGGATTTCAGCAGTTATAGACATTGAGCGATCATGTCGTACTGCTTCCTCTACCCTGTCCTTCACCCCTAGATCTGACCAAACCTCCATTGCTCTCTTATAGGTAAACATACAATGTTGGATGTAGGAACGAAGTATGTCTACCAGAGGGGGTGAATGGGAGTTTTAAAATTTCTTTCAGAAATCTCAAAAGCTTCGGAACCCAACAGTGGAGCGAATGAAAAACAAAGTACAGCGAGCTAAAACAAACTACCGAAAGGAAACTAAAACATGCATCGAGACAAATCACATGATCGAAAGTAAATAGGAGTAGCAGGGGTAACCAAGTGATGCTCGATGGCGACAGGGTGTTTGTTCGACCAGTCCGTCCTTCTGCACAAGGACTACGTCTGGTTGGAGGGGTTGTAACTTAACACGGAATATATGATGGAAATATGCCCTAGAGGCAATAATAAAATGGTTATTATTATATTTCCTAAATCAGGATAAAGGTTTATTATTCATGCTAGAATTGTATTGATCGAAAACTTAAATACATGTGTGAATACATAAACAAATACCGTGTCCCTAGTAAGTCTCTACTAGACTAGCTGGTTAATCAAAGATGGTTAAGGTTCCCTAACCATGGACATGAGTTGTCATTTGATAAAGGGATCACATCATTAGGAGAATGATGTGATGGACAAGACCCATCCGTTAGCTTAGCATAATGATCGTTCAATTTTATTGCTATTGTTTTTTTCATGTCAAATACATATTCCTAAGACTATGAGATTATGCAACTCCCAGATACCGGAGGAATACCTTGTGTGTTATCAAACGTCACAACATAACTGAGTGATCATAAAGATGCAGCTATCTCCGAAGGTGTTTGTTGGGTTGGCATAGATCGACATTAGGATTTGTCACTCCGAGTATCGGAGAGGTATCTTTGGGCCCTCTCGGTAATACACATCATAAGCTTGCAAGCAAATGACTAATGAGTTAGTCACGAGGTGATGTATTACGGAACGAGTAAAGAAACTTGCCAGTAACGAGATTGAACTAGGTATAAAGATATCGACTATCGAATCTTAGGCAAGTAACATACCGATGGACAAAGGGAATTACATATGTTGTCATAACGGTTGGACCGATAAAGATCTTCATAGATGTTGGGGAACGTAGTAATTTCAAAAAAAAATCCTATGCACACGCAAGATCATGGTGATGCATATCAACGAGAGGGGAGAGTGTCGTCCACGTACCCTTGTAGACCGTAAGCGGAAGCATTATGAAAACGCGATTGATGTAGTCGTACGTCTTCACGATCCGACCGATCCAAGTACCGAACACACGACACCTCCGAGTTCAGCACACGTTCAGCTCGGTGACGTCCCACGAACTCACGATCCAGCAGAGCTTCGAAGGAGAGTTCCGTCAGCACGATGGTGTGATGACGGTGATGATGATGCTACCGACGCAGGGCTTCGCCTAAGCACCAGTACGATATGACCGAGGTGGATTATGGTGGAGGGGGGCACCACACAAGGATAAAAGATCAACGTGTGTGTCTTGGGGTGCCCCCCTGCCCCGTATATAAAGGAGCAAGGGAGGAGGCCGGCCGGCCCTAGCAGGGCGCACCAAGAGGAGGAGTCCTCCTCCTAGTGGGAGTAGGACTCCCCTTTCCTAGTCCCACTAGGAGGGGGAGGAAAGAGTGGGAGAGGGGAAAGGCAAGCCCCCCCTTCCTTGTCCTATTCGGGCTCAAGGGGAGGGGGCGCGGCCTGCCATGGCTGGCCCCTCTCTCTCTCTTCACTAGGGCCCATCAAGGCCCATTAGCCCCCGGGGGTTCCGGTAACCCCCCGACACTCCGGTAAAATCCCGATTTCACCCGGAACTATTCTGATGTCCAAATATAGGCTTCCAATATATCAATCTTTATGTCTCAACCATTTCGAGACTCCTCGTCATGTCCGTGATCATATCCGGGACTCCGAACTACCTTCGGTTCATCAAAACACATAAACTCATATTACCTATCGTCACCAAACGTTAAGCGTGCGGACCCTACGGGTTCGAGAACTATGTAGACATGACCGAGACACGTCTCCGGTCAATAACCAATAGCGGAACCTGGATGCGCATATTGGCTCCTACATATTCTACGAAGATCTTTATCGGTCAAACTACATAACAACATACGTTGTTCCTTTTGTCATCGGTATGTTACTTGCCCGAGATTCGATCGTCGGTATCTCAATACCTAGTTCAATCTCGTTACCGGCAAGTCTCTTTACTCGTTCCATAATACATCATCCACAACTAACTCATTAGTTGCATTGCTTGCTAGGCTTATAGTGATGTGCATTGCCGAGAGGGCCCAGAGATACCTCTCCGACAATCGGAGTGACAAATCCTAATCTCGATCTATGCCAACTCAACAAGTACCATCGGAGACACCTGTAGAGCACCTTTATAATCACCCAGTTACGTTGTGACGTTTGGTAGCACACAAAGTGTTCCTCCGGTATTCGGGAGTTGCATAATCTCATAGTCATAGGAACATGTATAAGTCATGAAGAAAGCAATAGCAATATACTAAACAATCAAATGCTAAGCTAACGGAATGGGTCAAGTCAATCACATCATTCTCTAATGATGTGATCCCGTTAATCAAATGACAACTCATGTCCATGGCTAGGAAACTTAACCATATTTGATTCAACGAGCTAGTCAAGTAGAGGCATACTAGTGACGCTATGTTTGTCTATGTATTCATACATGTACTAAGTTTTCGGTTAATACAATTCTAGCATGAATAATAAACATTTATCATGATATAAGGAAATATAAATAACAACCTTATTATTGCCTCTAGGGCATATTTCCTTCAGTCTCCCACTTGCACTAGAGTCAATAATCTAGATTACACAGTAATGATTCTAACACCCATGAAGTCTTGGTGCTGATCATGTTTTGCTCGTGAGAGAGGCTTAGTCAATGGGTCTGCAACATTCAGATCCGCATGTATCTTGCAAATCTCTATGTCTCCCTCCTTGACTTGGTCGCGGATGGAATTGAAGCGTCTCTTTATGTGCTTGGTTCTCTTGTGAAATCTGGATTCCTTTGCCAAGGCAATTGCACCAGTATTGTCACAAAAGATTTTCACTGGACCTGATGCACTAGGTATGACACCTAGATCGGATATGAAATCCTTCATCCAGACTCCTTCATTTTCTGCTTCCGAAGCAGCTATGTACTCCGCTTCACACGTAGATCCCACCACGACGCTTTGCTTAGAACTGCACCAACTGATAGCTCCACCGTTCAATATAAACACGTATCCGGTTTATGACTTAGAGTCATCCGGATCACTGTCAAAGCTTGCATTGACGTAACCATTTACGACGAGCTCTTTGTCACCTCCATAAACGAGAAACATATCCTTAGTCCTTTTCAGGTATTTTAGGATGTTCTTGACCGCTGTCCAGTGATCCATTCCTGGATTTACTTTGGTACCTCCCTGCTAAACTAATAACAAGGCACACATCACCTCTGGTACACAGCATTGCATACATGATAGAGCCTATGACTGAGGCATAGGGAGCATCTTTCATTTTCTCTCTATCTTCTGTAGTGGTCGGGCATTGAGTCTGACTCAACTTCACACCTTGTAACACAAGCAAGAACCCTTTATTTGCTTGATCCATTTTGAACTTCTTCAAAACTTTATCAAGGTATATGCTTTGTGAAAGTCCAATTAAGCGTCTTGATCTATCTCTATAGATCTTGATGCCCAATATATAAGCAGCTTCACCGAGGTCTTTCATTCAAAAACTCTTATTCAAGTATCATTTTATGCTATCCAGAAAGTATATATCATTTCCAATCAAAATGTCATCCACATATAATATTAGAAATGCTATAGATCTCCCACTCACTTTCTTGTAAATACAGGCTTCTCCAAAATCTTGCAACCATTTACGACGAGCTCTTTGTCACCTCATAAACGAGAAACATATCCTTAGTCCTTTTCAGGTATTTTAGGATGTTCTTGACCGCTGCCCAGTGATCCATTCCTGGATTTACTTTGGTACCTCCCTGCTAAGCTAATAACAAGGCACACATCATGTCTGGTACACATCATTGCATACATGACAGAGCCTATGGCTGAGGCATAAGGAACATCTTTCATTTTCTCTCTATCTTCTGTAGTGGTCGGGCATTGAGTCTGACTCAACTTCACACCTTGTAACATAGACAAGAACCCTTTATTTGCTTGATCCATTTTGAACTTCAAAACTTTATCAAGGTATGTGCTTTGTGAAAGTCCAATTAGGCGTCTTGATCTATCTCTATAGATCTTGATGCCCAATATATAAGCAGCTTCACCGAGGTCTTTCATTGAAAAACTCTTATTCAAGTATCCTTTTATGCTATCCGGAAATTCTATATCATTTCCAATCAACAATATGTCATCCACATATAATATTAGAAATGCTATAGATCTCCCACTCACTTTCTTGTAAATACAGGCTTCTCCAAAGGTCTGTATAAAACCATATGCTTTGATCACACTATCAAAACGTTTATTCCAACTCCGAGATGCTTGCACCAGTCCATAGATGGATCGATGGAGCTTGCACACTTTGTTAGCATACTTTGGATCGATAAAACCTTCAGGTTGCATCATATACAACTCTTCTTCCAGAAATCCATTCAGGAATGCAGTCTTTACATCGATTTGCCAATTTTCATAATCATAAAAAGCGGCAATAGCTAACATGATTTGGACGGACTTAAGCATCGCTACGAGTGAGAAAGTCTCATTGTAGTCAACTCCTTGAACTTGTCGAAAACCTTTCGCAACAAGTCAAGCTTTGTAGACAGTAACATTACCGTCAGCGTCAGTCTTCTTCTTGAAGATCCATTTATTCTCGATGGCTTGCCGATCATCGGGCAAGTCAACCAAAGTCCACACTTTGTTCTCATACATGCATCCCATCTCAGATTTCATGGCCTCAAGCCATTTTGCGAAATCTGGGCTCATCATCGCTTCCTCATAGTTCGTAGGTTCGTCATGGTCAAGTAACATGGCCTCCAGAACAGGATTACCGTACCACTCTGGTGCGGATCTTACTCTGGTTGACCTACAAGGTTCGATAGTAACTTAATCTGAAGTTACATGATCATCATCATTAGCTTCCTCACTAATTGGTGTAGTAGTCAGAGGAACAGATTTCTATGATGAACTACTTTCCAATAAGGGAGCAGGTACAGTTACCTCATCAAGTTCTACTTTCCTCCCACTCACTTCTTTTGAGAGAAACTCCTTCTCTAGAAAGGATCCATTCTTAGAAACGAATGTCTTGCCTTCGGATCTGTGATAGAAGGTGCACCCAACAGTCTCCTTTGGGTATCCTATGAAGACACATTTCTCCGATTTGGGTTCGAGCTTATCAGGTTGAAGCTTTTTCACATAAGCATTGCAACCCCAAACTTTAAGAAATGACAACTTTGGTTTCTTGCCAAACCACAGTTCACAAGGCGTCGTCTCAACGGATTTAGATGGTGCCCTATTTAACGTGAATGCAGCCGTCTCTAAAGCATAACCCCAAAATGATAGCGGTAAATCAGTAAGAGACGTCATAGATCGCACCATATCTAGTAAAGTACGATTACGACATTCGGACACACCATTACGATGTGGTGTTCCGGGTGGCGTGAGTTGCGAAACTATTACACATTGTGTTAAATGAAGACTAAACTCGTAACTCAAATATTCTCCTCCACGATCAGATCATAGAAACTTTATTTTCTTGTTACGATGATTTTCCACTTCACTCTGAAATTCTTTGAACTTTTCAAATGTTTCAGACTTATGTTTCATCAAGTAGATATACCCATATCTGCTCAAATCATCTGTGAAGGTGAGAAAATAACGATACCCGCCGCGAGCCTCAACATTCATTGGACCACATACATCAGTATGTATGATTTCCAACAAATCTGTTGCTCGATCCATTGTTCCGGAGAACAGCGTTTTAGTCATCTTGCCCATGAGGCATGGTTCGCAAGTACCAAGTGATTCATAATCAAGTGATTCGAAAAGTCCATCAGAATGGAGTTTCTTCATGCGCTTTACACCAATATGACCTAAACGGCAGTGCCACAAATAAGTTGCACTATCATTATCAACTCTGCATATTTTAGCATCAATATTATGAATATGTGTATCACTGTCGAGATTCATCAAAAATAGACCACTCTTCAAGGGTGCATGACCATAAAAGATATTACTCATATAAATAGAACAACCATTATTCTCAGATTTAAATGAATAACCATCTCGCATCAAACAAGATCCAGATATAATGTTCATGCTCAACGCTGACACCAAATAACAATTATTCAGGTCTAAAATTAATCCCGAAGGTAGATGTAGAGGTAGCGTGTCGACCGCGATCACATCGACTTTGGAACCATTTCCCACGCGCATCGTCACCTCGTCCTTAGCCAATCTTTGCTTAATCCATAGTCCCTATTTCGAGTTGCAAATATTAGCAATAGAACCAGTATCAAATATCCAGGTGCTACTGCGAGCATTAGTAAGGTACACATCAATAACATGTATATCACATATACCTTTGTTCACCTTGCCATCCTTCTTATCCGCCAAATACTTGGGGAAGTTCCGCTTCCAATGACCAGTCCCTTTGTAGTAGAAGCACTCAGTCTCAGGCTTAGGTCCAGACTTGGGCTTCTTCACTTGAGCAACAACTTGCTTGCCGTTCTTCTTGAAGTTCCCCTTCTTCCCTTTACCCTTTTTCTTGAAACTGGTGGTCTTGTTGACCATCAACACTTAATGCTCCTTCTTGATTTCTACCTCCGCAGACTTTAGCATTGCGAAGAGCTGGGGAATTGTCTTATCCATCCCTTGCATATTATAGTTCATCACGAAGCTCTTGTATCTTGGTGGCAGTGATTGAAGAATTCTGTCAATGACACTATCATCCAAAAGATTAACTCCCAGTTGAATCAAGTGATTATTATACCCACACATTTTGAGTATATGCTCACTGACAGAACTATTCTCCTCCATCTTGTAGTTGTAGAACTTATTGGAGACTTCATATCTCTCAATCCGGGCATTTGATTGAAATATTAACTTCAACTCCTGGAACATCTCGTATGCTCCATGATGTTCAAAACGTCATTGAAGTCCCGGTTCTAAGCCGTAAAGCATGGCACACTAAACTATCGAGTAGTCATCAGCTTTGCTCTGCCATACGTTCATAACATCTAGCATTGCTCCTGCAGCGGGTTTGGCACCTAGCGATGCTTCCAGGATGTAATTCTTCTGTGCAGCAATGAGGACAATCCTCAAGTTACGGACCCAGTCCGTATAATTGCTACCATCATCTTTCAACTTTGCTTTCTCAAGGAACGCATTAAAATTCAACGGAACAACAGCACGGACCATCTATCTACAACAACATAGACATGCAAAATACTACCAGGTACTAAGTTCATGATAAATTAAAGTTCAATTAATCAAATTACTTAAGAACTCCCACTTAGACAGACATCCCTCTATTCATCTAAGTGATCACGTGATCCATATCAACTAAACAATGTCCGATCATCACGTGAGATGGAGTAGTTTTCAATGGTGAACATCACTATGTTGATCATATCTACTATATGATTCATGCTCGACCTTTCGGTCTCAGTGTTCCGAGGCCATATCTGCATATGCTATGCTCGTCAAGTTTAACCCGAGTATTCTGCGTGTGCAAAACTGGCTTGCACCCGTTGTATGTGAACGTAGAGCTTATCACACCCGATCATCACGTGGTGTCTCGGCACGAAGAACTTTCACAACGGTGCATACTCAGGGAGAACACTTATACCATGAAATTTAGTGAGAGATCATCTCATAATGCTACCGTCGATCTAAGCAAAATAAGATACATAAAAGATAAACATCACATCCAATCAATATAAGTGGTATGATATGGCCATCATCATCTTGTGCCTTTGATCTCCATCTCTAAAGCACCGTCATGATCACCATCGTCACCGGCGCGACACCTTGATCTCCACCGTAGCATCGTTATCGTCTCGCCAACTATTGCCTCTACGACTATCACTACCGCTTAGTGATAAAGTAAAGCAATTACATGGCGATTGCATTTCATACAATAAAGCGACAACCATATGGCTCTTGCCAGTTGCCGATAACTCTGTTACAAAACATGATCATATCATACAATAAAATTTAGCATCATGTCTTGACCATATCACATCACAACATGCCCTGCAAAAACAAGTTAGACGTCCTCTACTTTGTTGTTGCAAGTTTTACGTGGCTGCTACGGGCTGAGCAAGAACCATTCTTACCTACGCATCAAAACCACAACGATATTTCGTCAAGTATGTGATGTTTTAACCTTCACAAGGACCGGGCGTAGCCACACTCGATTCAACTAAATTTGGAGAAACTAACACCCGCCATCCACCTGTGCGTGAAGCATGTCGGTAGAACCAGTCTCGCATAAGCGTACGCGTAATGTCGGTCTGGGCCGCTTCATCCAACAATACCGCCGAATCAAAGTATGACATGCTGGTAAGCAGTATGACTTGTATCGCCCACAACACGTTTGTTTCTACTCGTGCATATAACATCTACGCATAAACCTGGCTCGGATGCCACTGTTGGGGAACGTAGTAATTTCAAAAAATTCCTACGCACACGCAAGATCATGGTGATGCATAGCAATGAGAGGGGAGAGTGTCGTCCACGCACCCTCATAGACCGTCAGCGGAAGCATTATGACAACGCGGTTGATGTAGTCGTACGTCTTCACGATCCGACCGATCCAAGTACCGAACACACGGCGCCTCCGAGTTTAGCACACGTTCAGCTCGGTGACGTCCCACGAACTCACGATCCAGCAGATCTTCGAGGGAGAGTTCCGTCAGCACGACGGCGTGATGACGGTGATGATGATGCTACCAACATAGGGCTTCGTCTAAGCACCGCTACGATATGACCGAGGTGGATTATGGTGGAGGGGGGCACCACACACGGCTAAAAGATCAACCGATCAACTTGTGTGTCTTGGGGTGCCCGCATGCCCCCGTATATAAAGGAGCAAGGGGGAGGCCGGCTGGCCTTAGCAGGGCGCGCCAAGAGGAGTCCTCCTCCTAGTGGGAGCAGGACTCCCCTTTCCTAGTCCCACTAGGAGGGGGAAGGAAAGAGTGGGAGAGGGGAAAGGCAAGGGGGGCGCCGCCCCCCCTTCATTGTCCTATTCGGACTCAAGGGGAGGGGACACGTGGCTTGCCATGGCCGCCCCTCTCTCTCTCCACTAGGGCC
>NC_041380.1:127435718-127519804 GCF_002162155.2 Triticum dicoccoides | reverse complement strand
CGGCACTCCGGTAAAATCCCGATTTCACCGGAACTATTCCGATGTCCAAATATAGGCTTCCAATATATCAATCTTTATGTCTCGACCATTTCGAGACTCCTCGTCATGTCCGTGATCATATCTGGGACTTTGAACTACCTTTGGTTCATCAAAACACATAAACTCATATTACCGATCGTCACCGAATGTTAAGCGTGCGGACCCTACGGGTTCGAGAACTATGCAGACATGACCGAGACACGTCTTCGGTCAATAACCAATAGCGGAACCTGGATGCTCATATTGGCTCCTACATATTCTATGAAGATGTTTATCGGTCAAACTGCATAACAACATACATTGTTCCCTTTGTCATCGGTATGTTACTTGCCCGAGATTCGATCGTCGGTATCTCAATACCTAGTTCAATATCATTACCGGAAAGTCTCTTTACTCGTTCCGTAATACATCATCCTGCAACTAACTCATTAGTTTCATTGCTTGCAAGGCTTATAGTGATGTGCATTACCGAGAGGGCCCAGAGATACCTCTCCGACAATCGGCGTGACAAATCCTAATCTCGATCTATGCCAACTCAACAAGTACCATCAGAGACACCTGTAGAGCACCTTTATAATCACCCAATTACGTTGTGACATTTGGTAGCACACAAGGTGTTCCTCCGGTATTTGGGAGTTGCATAATCTCATAGTCATAGGAACATGTATAAGTCATGAAGAAAGCAATAGCAATATACTAAATGATCAAATGCTAAGCTAACGGAATGGGTCAAGTCAATCACATCATTCTCTAATGATGTGATCCCGTTAATCAAATGACAACTCATGTCCATGGCTAGGAAACTTAACCATCTTTGATTCAACGAGCTAGTCAAGTAGAGGCATACTAGTGACGCTCTAATTGTCTATGTATTCATACATGTACTAAGTTTCCGGTTAATACAATTTTAGCATGAATAGTAAACATTTATCATGATATAAGGAAATATAAATAACAACTTTATTATTGCCTCTAGGGCATATTTCCTTCAATAGAATATGTAGGAGCCAATATGGTCATCCATATTACGCTATTGGTTATTGACCGGAGAGGTATCTCAATCATGTCTACATAGTTCTCGAACCCGTAGGGTCCGCACGCTTAACATTCGATGACGATATAATATTATATGAGTTATGTGATTTGATGATCGAATGTTGTTCGGAGTCTTAGATGAGATCGCAGACATGACGAGGAGTCTCTAAATGGTCGAGAGGTAAATGTTGATATATATTATGTTGGTATTCGGACACCGAAAGTGTTTCGGGGGTACCGGGTACTTATCGGGTCACTGGAAGGGGTTCCGGGCACCCACGGCAAAAGATATGGGCCTTATGGGCCAAGAGGGGAAACACACCAGCCACAAGGGGTTGGTGCGCCCCTCATATGGGTCGGCCTAAGGAGGAGGATAAGGAAAGGGAAGAAGGGAAAGGAAAGTGTGGATTAGGATTCCCACTTCCGCCCCTCTCCCCCTCTTTCCTCCCCCCTCGGTTATATATGGCAGGGGGCGCGCCTTGGGAGGGACTCCAAGTACGATTCCTCCTACTTGGGTGCCTCCTATGGTTGCTCCTCCCTCCCTCCCACCTATATATATGTGGGGGCACCTAGCACACACCAGATCAATTGTTAGCCATGTGCGGCGCCCCCCTCCACCGTTTACAACCCCAGTCATATTTTCGTAGTGCTTAGGCGAAGCCCTGCAGAGATCACTTCACCATCCTCGTCATCATGCCGTCGTGCTGACGGAACTCATCTACTACATCGATGTCTTGCTAGATCAAAAAGGCGAGGGACGTCACCGAGCTGAGCATGTGCAAAACACAGAGGTGTCGTGCGTTCGGTACTTGGTCAGTTGACGTGAGAAGAAGTTCGACTATATCAACTGTGTTGTGAAACGCGTTCGCTTACAGTCTACGAGGGTACGTAGACACACTCTCCCCCTCGTTGCTATGAATCTCCATGGATAGATCATTGCGTGTGCGTAGAATTTTTTTTGTTTTCCATGCAACGATGCCCAACAGTGGCATCATGAGCCAATTCTATGCGTAGATGATATGCACGAGTAGAAAACAAAGAGTTTTGGGCGGTGATAGTCATACTACTTACCACCAACGTTGATGACCCACAAGTATAGGGGGTCAATTGTAGCTCTTTTCGATAAGTAAGAGTGTCGAACCCAATGAGGAGCGGAAGGAAATGACAAGTGGTTTTCAGCAAGGTAATGTGTGCAAGTGCTGAAATTGTAAGTAACATAGTAGTTTCATAGAAAGATAATTTGTAATGAGCAAGTAACAATAGTAGTAACAAAAGTGCAGCAAGGTAGACCAATCCTTTTGAGGCAATGTACAGGCCAAAATGGTCTCTTATGATAAGCAAAGCGTTCTTGAGGGTACACGGGAATTTCATCTAGTCACTTTCATCACGTTGGCTCGATTTGTGTTCGCTACTTTGATAATTTGATGTGTGGGTGGACCGATGTTTAGGTGATGTTCTTACTTGAACAAACCTCCTACTTATGATTAATCCTCCCGCAAGCATCCGCAACTATGAGATAAGTATTAAGAATAAATTCTAACCATAGCATTAAACTTTCGGATCTAATCATTCCCTTACGGAATAGCGCATAAACTGGGGTTTAAGCTGCTGTCACCCTCGCAACCCATCATATAATTGCTACTCCACAATGCATTCCATTAGGCCCAAATATGGTGAAGTGTCATGTAGTCGACGTTCACATGACACCACTAAGGGAATCACAACATACATACTATCAAAATATCAAACACATATCAAGTTCGCATGATTACTTGCAACATGATTTCTCCCGTGACCTCAAGAACAAAAGTAACTACTCACAAATGATAAACGTGCTCAAGATCAGAGGGGTATTAAATAGCATATTGGATCTGAACATATAATCTTCCACCAAAATCAACTACAAGATGTAATCAACACTACTAGTCACCCACGAGTACCAATCTATAGTTCCAGTAACAAGATTGAACAGAAGAGATGAACTAGGGTTTGAGAGGAGATGGTGTTGTTGAAGATGTTTATGGAGATTTCCCTCCTCAAGATGGGAGAGTTGTTGGTGATGATGATGACGATGGTTTCTCCCTCCAGGAGGGAAGTTCCCCCGGCGGAATCGCTCCGCCGGAGGGCAAAAGTGCTCCTGCCGAAGTTCCGTCTTGAGGCGGCGGCGCTACGTCTCGAAAGCCCTCCTCTTGTTTTTTTCTAGGTCAAAATGACTTATATACCAAAAGATGGGCACTGGAGGTGGGCTTGGGTGAGCACAACCCACCAGGGCGCGCTTGGGCTCCCTGGCGCGCCCAGGTGGGTTATGCCCACCTGGTGGGGCCCCTCTGGTAGTTATTTGCTCCAATAATTCTTAAATATTCCATAAAAAATCCTCGTGAAGTTTCAGCTCATTTGGAGTTGTGCAGAATAGGTAGCCTGACATAGCTTTTTCACGTCCAGATTTCCAGCTGCCGGAATTCTCCCTCTTTGTGTATATCTTGCATATTAGGAGAGAAAATGCATTAGAATTACTCCAAAAAGCATTATTATGGATAAAACATTATAAATAACAGTAAGAAAACATGATGCAAAATGGACGTATCAAAGCCCCAAGCTTAGACCTCGCTTGTCCTCAAGCGAAAACCGAAATCGAAAAATATCTCCACATGCTTTGAGAGAGAGAGGTGCCGATAAAAACAAAATACGGACATAGAAGCATTATGTTGATTATTATAACAGCAAAAAAATTGAACATAAGACTTTTATCATGGAACTTGTATCATATACTTCTCATGAATAAGTAACAAGTCATCACACAATCGAAGTATGAAGCAAAAACTCTATTAAAAACCAACAAACTATGTTTTCAGTCAACTTTGCAACTACAGTTCATCATCTTTTCAGGAAGGGTCACGTATCACACCTTTAGGCAAGTCCACATACTCAACCATCATATAGTCTTTTATGATTGCTAACACTCACCGTGTACACATGAGCAAAACGTTTCAACCGGACACATAGAAAGACAGGGGCTTATAGTTTTGCCTCCCAACGTATCCACCTCAAGGGTGATGTCAACAATAATAACTCATGCTATCTATATTCAACTGGACATATGTGCCTAGATCTTTCCTCACCACATGATGCTTGCCAAAGGAGAAAAATAAAAGGGAATATAAGGAAAACTTTGACTCTTTGCATAAAAGTAAATACATAAATGTAAAAGATAGGCCCTTCACAGAGGGAAGCAGAGGTTGCCATGCGCTTATTTGTTTGTATGCTCAACCCCTTAATGCAAAAGAACGTGATGTTGCATTGCCCCTTGTGGTAGCGACCTTTATTATGCAGTCTATCGCTTTTATTCTTCACCATCACAAGTTCATGCAACGCTCAATTTTCTCTTACACTAAATGATCTCACACTTTTGGAAGCAATTTTTATTGCCTTTTTGCACTGATGACAACTTACTTGATGGATCTTGCTCAATCCCTAGGAAGGTATGGTGGACACTTGAAAATAAGATTTGGGTTTAAGGGTTTTTGGATGCACAAGTAGTAACTCTGCTTAGTGCGGAATTTTTGGCTAGCAAAGATAGGGGCAATCACAACATGTTAAGGGATCTATGACAATATGACTTCTGTGTAGATATAAACAAACATAAACCATTAAGTTATCTTCCTTGTCCAACGTCAACAATTTTGGCATATAATATTTTGATGAGGGCTCACAGTCACAAAAGATTTCTAGGATAATATGTTTATATGTGAATCTTCTCTTCCCTTATTAATTCTTTCATGAGTTGCATCATTGACTAATGCTATGTTTGTCAATCTCTAATAAAATTTTCTACTTATACTTTTCCTTATGTGGTGTCATCGCCTACCATAAGATTAGTATATGATCTTTTCTTCATTTATTTATTTCTTTTCTCCTTTTATTTTTATTTCTTTATTTATTTCTTTCTTGTCTCTTTTCTTTACTATTTATTTTCTTTATTTGCAACATGAAAGTAAAGAAAGCAAAAACTCAAACTAAACTTTATTATATAACTTGCACATGATTACAAGGATAGATAACTAAGCAAACTCTTAAATAAGAAAGTATCAAACTAAACTTTTATTCATCTAAAGCAAAAGATCGAACTAAAATAAGTAAATGAAAAAAATATAGTGGGATGATATGACAGCGGGGCGCCTCCCCCAAGCTTGGCGGAAGCCAAGGGGAGTGCCCATACCCGATACTTAGTTCTCCTTTGGTGATGAAGAAGAAGGTGGTGGTGAAGAAGAAGAGATCTTGTCCTCCGATTTCCAAGGCAGTGGTCCACCATCATAAGAGGAGTGAGTCTCACGGGTCCTGCAACTAGCAGCCAAACTTATACCTTTAAACCTCGCATCATATTCAAAGACTTGGTTTTGAAGATCATAGATCTGGCTTTGGAGAAAGTTGATTTGCTCGTTGAGAGTGAAGATGATGTCCTTCATGGGCTTGCCATCCACCTTGAGATCACGGGAATGGTCCGTGATCATGAGGTGATTGGCATTGAGCCCACACTCCACCATTCCCTTGCATCGGAAGACTTCCTTCTCCATGGCTTCAAGCCTGGCCTCCATGGTTCCCGTGCCCCTGGGACCTTGCTCATCGCGGATTGACAACACCCCCTCATGCATCTGGATGGTTTGAGGGTGTTGCACCACCTCCTGCATATATGGGTTGATGACGTTCTTGAAGAACTTGTCCTTGGAGGGACTTGAAGAGGCCATGGTAGATGGGATCTGACAGAAAACAACAAGAAAAGAGAATAGATGATTTCTCCGTGATACTGTGATCAACAGGTTCGGGAAGTATATATAGATTTTTTATCTTGGAGGACAAGCATATGGTAGAAAAAGGAGTTCGGAAGGTGTCCCAGGTGGGCTGTATATATAGATTTTTTATCTTTGAGGACAAGCATACGGTAGAAAAACGGAGTCCGGAAGGTGTCCTAGGTGGGCACAACCCACCTGGGCGTGCCAGGCAAGCTTGGCGTGCCTGGCGTGCCCTGGTGTCTTGTGCCCACCAGGGGACGCTTTCTGAAGTTTCTTTATTTCCAAAAAAATAAATATTCCAAAACCGATAAAAAATATTTTTGCGGATTTTTCGGCATCCGTTTACTTACCGTATCACGTACCTCCTTATTTTCACGATTCTGGAGTATTCCGAAAGGACTCTTTTATGTGTTCTTCCGGTGTCAAATTCTCGATAACATTACTTTCAACATTAATAGGCATACCTGAGATATAATTCTTTATTCGTTGCCCATTGACAACCTTCGGGTTAGTACCTTCGGAATTATTTATTTTGATGGCTCCAGACCGGTAAATCTCCTCGATAACATAGGGGCCTTCCCATTTTGAGAGGAGTTTTCCTGCAAAGAATCTGAAACGAGAGTTGTACAAAAGAACATATTCTCCGACTTTAAACTCACGCTTTTGAATTCTTTTGTCATGCCATCTTTTTTACTTTTTCTTTGAATAATTTTTCATTTTCATAAGCTTGGGTTCTCCACTCATCTAGAGAGCTAATATCAAATAACCTCTTTTCACCAGCAAGTTTGAAATCATAGTTGAGCTCTTTGATGGCCCAAAATGCTTTATGTTCTAACTCAAGAGGCAAATGACAAGCTTTTCCATAAACCATTTTATAAGGAGACATACCCATAGGATTTTTATATGTTGTTCTATAAGCCCAAAGTGCATCATCTAATTTATTAAATGAATTCTTCCTAGACCTATTAACAGTCTTTTGCAAAATTAATTTTATTTCTCTATTGCTAAGTTCAACTTGACCACTAGACTAAGGATGATAGGGTGATGCAATTCTATGGTTAACATCATACTTGGCAAGCATTTTACAGAAAGAACCATGAATAAAGTGTGAACCACCATCAGTCATTAAATATCTAGGGACTCCAAACCTTAGGAAAATAACTTCCATAAGCATTTTATTAGAGGTGTTGTGATCAACACTACTGGTTGGAATAGCTTCTACCCAATTAGTAACATAATCAACAACAACCAAAATATGTGTATACCCATTAGAGGAAGGAAAAGGTCCCATGTAATCAAATCCCCAAACATCAAATGGTTCAACAACAAGTGAATAATTCATAGGCATTTCTTGACGCTTACCGATATTACCTATTCTTTGACATTCATCACAAGATAAGACGAACTTACAGGCATCCTTGAAGAGAGTATGCCAATAAAATCCAGACTGCAATACCTTATGAGCAGTTCTATCTCCAGCATGATGCCCTCCATGAGCTTCGGAGTGACATTTCTGTAGGATTTGTCACTGTTCATGCTCAGGTACACAACGTCTAGTAATACCATCTACTCCTTCTTTATAAAGATGTGGGTCATCCCAAAAGTAATGTCTTAAATCATAGAAGAATTTTTTCTTTTGTTGGTATGTAAAGCTAGGTGGTAAATATTTAGCAACAATGTAATTAGCATTGTTAGCATACCAAGGAGTATTATGAGCAACATTGATTGCAGCTAACTACTCATCAGGAAAACTATCATCAATAGGTAGTGGGTCATCAAGCACATTTTCAAGCCTAGATAAATTATTAGCTAATGGGTTCTCGGCTCCTTTTCTATCAATGATATGTAAATAAAATTCTTGTAACAAGAGAACCCATCGAATAAGTCTAGGTTTAGTATCTTTATTTTCCATAAGATATTTAATAACAGCATGGTCTGTGTGAATAGTTACTTTGGAATCAACAATATAAGATCTAAACTTATCACAAGCAAACACCATTGCTAAGAATTCTTTTTAAGTAGTAGCATAATTTCTTTGAGCATTGTCTAGAGTTTTACTAGCATAATGAATTACATTAAGTTCCTTATCAACTCTTTATCCTAGAACAGGCGAACAACACCAATAGCATAATCACTAGCATCACACATAATTTCAAAAGTCAAGTTCCAGTCAGGTGGTTGAACAATAGGTGCAGAAATTAAGGCTTTCTTGAGTGTTTCAAAGGCTCCTAAACAATCATCATCAAAAACAAAGGAATATCCTTTTGCAAGAGACTAGTGAGAGGCCTAGAAATTTTAGAAAAGTCTTTGATAAATCTCCTATAGAAACCAGCATGACCTAGGAAACTATGAATACCTTTTATATCTTTGGGACATGGCATTTTCTCAATTGCATCAACCTTAGCTTGGTCCACTTCAATGCCTATTTCAGAAATTTTATGACCCAACACTAGTATAGGGAGGTGCTAAACAAACGGTTTTTAACCCCTTTTCGCGATGGCATTTGGAACCGTCACCAAGTGAGTGTGGGCGATAGGGGGGTCCTTCCCACACAACCCAGAAACCGTCGGGGATATGCCCTCCTGGCACACACGCTCGGCAAAATGAGGTCGTGTGCGACCGGCGAGCACTCAAATGCAGAAATACATACAATAGTGCTAAAAATACAATTATATAGGCGAAATCATTTTCGGTCGTAAGTACGTCCCACACATTCAGTCACCGCTAAACGTTTCCGTTCGTATATACATCCCACACAGTCACTCCAAGGAAAACATTTATGCAAGGTGGTGTAACGCAAACCGTTTTCAACAGAATGTCGTGTGTGATTGTTCATTGATCCAACACGGTTTATTCCTAAAAACTGTGTGTGTTGCCTGAGGTCATCGCCCATGGTGTTTTCTAGATAACCGTTTGCAATAGGAAAACCCAATTTGCAAGCTAATTGGCCAATTAGCGGGCTAATTGTCATATTATTAATAATCCATTTACTAATCTAATTGGCATTCATATTAAGCACATACTATATTCCATTTCCATATTAAGTAAGCAGGATTTCATAATTAAAATACATCGGAATACAACCTGATATAGCTTCAGCACTCAGCTAGCCCATTACACAACTGCACCGACAACAAGTTTCACATGCAACATCTAGAACCTTTCAAAATTAGCATCATAGATGGTACATAGAGAGATGCATCTCATCTGGAAAACTGCTGAAGCGGAAGGCGAATATTGAGCCTTCATTCATGTTGAAGGTCTTTGCAATTTTAGGCCAGTGCCTGTCCATCATTCGACCTCTTCAGGAGCACTTCAATATTGAACTGTGGGTGTTGTATGAAAACTTTCCTCGCCTCCTGACCATAGAGGTGGTTTGAGAGGTAATCATCAGTGAAGCCTGAAAACAAGAATGTGCATAAATATCTTCTCTATATTGGAAATGGGGCAAAGGAATAAAAAAGGCAATGTATAATAGTTAGTACCATCTTGTAAACCTTAGTGCTTCCCATTGTTTCCCTGCAACACATATAAGGTAGTTAGTCATCAGGTTAAGTAATGGTTCGCATGCTATCAATAAAATATGTTGATGATAAATAAGCACATTGCAGATTCATCAGATTAATTCAAGCCACATGGAAGACCCATTTATCCAAACCAAGCATGATTAAGAACTAGGAAATATAGCACTTGTATATGTTTCTCATGTATTAAGTGCAGCCAAATTCGATTTATTCCTCACATGGTATACAATAACAGAATGCCGCCACAACAATTAAACATCGCATTGCAGAATTGAACCAAGCAATTAACTAAACACCACAACAAATGAACCAAACATTAACTGAGCACCATAATGCACAATATAACATACTCCTAATAGAAGATCATACAGTTAACCAAACCAAGCATGCTTAACAACTTGGAAATATAGCAATTGTATTTGTTTCTCATGTATTTAGTACAACCAAATTCGATTTATTCCTCACATGGTATACAATAACAGAATGCAGCCACAACAATTGAACATCGCATTGCAGAATTGAACCAAGCAGTTAACTAAACACCACAACAAATGAACCAAACGTTAACTGAGCACCACATTGCACAATATAACATACTCGTAATAGAAGATCAGAAAGTTAACCAAACCAAGCATGCTTAACAACTTGGAAATATTGCACCTTGAAGAATTGAACATCACATTTGCAGAATTGAACCAAGCAGTTAACTAAACACCACATTGCACGACATAGAGAACATATACACTATAGCAGAAGATTGCATGGTAAAAGTAGATAGCACAATTCACTAGAATTTGTTAAGGAAAGACAGTAGCTAGCAAACTTAACATGGGTCCTTATACTGAGCTAATAAGACAAGCTACTCCTCATTGTCGGAGATGTCGATAATGATTGGCTCCTTGGACATGGAAGAGGGCAAGGCCTCCGCATCGTGGGTGCCCTCGTTGTAGTGGAGAGTTGCCTGAGCCACTCCAGGCGCCAACCTGTTGGCTCTCGAGATGAGGTAAGCACGTGCACGGTGAGAAAACACCTCGTAGTCTTCGTCGAAGGCACCGACGGTGGCCTTGAGAAAACGCCATGAACTGTCGTTTGAAGCGGCCAACCGCGTCGCGGTGTCGGCGCGCGAGGCATCAATGGTGTCCTTGACGGTGAGGTGCTCCTCCAAGATCCGAGGGTCGGCACAAATGGAAGCCATCGGGACCTCATCCACGCGTGCGGCCGCGATTTGCTTCTCCGCTGCCAAATGCTCCTTGAGATCCTTGCTATACTGCGTGCACCATGGCTTAGACCAGCGCTTATTTGGTGGAGGAGTCGGTGATTTGGGTGGAAAGTGCCGCGCTCGCGCCGGCGGTCGGGGCACGTGGGATGTGGAAGGAGGAGGAGGATGGGGGTCGGGTGTGGATTACCTGCCTGGATAAGCGAGGCCGAGCAGCGTGAAGGAGGGTCATCGGCGGCACTGCAAGCAAGGAGTGAAGGTTTCAACTTGGAAAGGAAGGCGGAAATAGGGGAAATGTGGCTTTTGGTAAGGGGGAGGGGGCGGGGAGGTAGATATTTCTTCGGAAGCCGAAAATTTGGAATCGCTTCAGCGAAAAAACTGGCACGCAAAGTGTCATCAGACACAGTCCCTTATTCAGAGCGGGTTGTGGACTGTAGTTGTCGTGGAGTTGTCACAGCAGATGCCCTAGTGTGAGGACTTAGTCGTGAGGCCAACGCATCTATGTGGTAGCTTGAGAGGGGTTGAGTGGAATCGAGAGACGCAATGCAAGATAAAGGTTTCGACAGCTTTGGGCCCTGGGAAACATCGTCCGGTAACAACCCTACGTGTTGTTTGAGGCTATCTCTCATTATGATCATGAGGAAGTCGCCGTCAACCGGCTCTCCCAGTTAACCCTAACCCTTTAAGATTGTTTCTTCTTACTTGTCCCTCTTTGGGGAGCCCTGCCCCTCCTTATATATGTTGAAGGGGCGGGTTACATGTAGAGTCCAACTCGGACTTAAGACTTAACTATTACGACTTCTCTTCTTGGGCTTCTTAACATCTTGGGCTTCGTAACGTCTCGGGCTTCTTAACGTCTCGGGCTTCATAACTCCTGGCAACCTGGTTACCACTGCCTGCCCGGGAGTTAACTGGTGTCGGTTTAAGATGGTCTGCCGGTTTAAGAATGTCTGCTAAATTATCATCTGACTTAACTCTTGTCTTAACTGTCAGCCGGTTTAACAATCTGCCGGTTTACCGCCTGACTTAACACCAACGGTTTACCACCTGCCTTAACACCTGCCGGTTTACCACCTGCTTTAACACCCGCCGGTTTACTAAGTCCCAGCCGGGTTATAACTCCGGCCGGATCAATACCGCGGGGTATATCCCCGACATTAGCCCCCAGTTTAATTTGGATTTATCCATGTTAAACTGATCCTGATCATCCTTAAGTCCTTGTCACTTCCTTTTTCTATAAAATCCGAGTCAATAGGCCAGCTTCATAATCAATTTGCTGACATTGGTTTGTCACAGAGAAATATTGTGAAGAATACCTCCTTTGACTTCAGCTCCCAATGCTCAAAAATATTGGCCTTTGAAATACTCATTTGATCTTCAGCCGGTTTAAGAATGTAGAACTTGCCGGTTTAAGAATGTAAAACCTTACTAGTTTACCATTGCCAAAATTGCCGGTTTAAGAATATTGATGGCACCGGATCAGAACTGTTTGTTAACATCAGTTTTGAAAATATACCTCTTATATGCCTATCACTTGTAGCCCCCAAGTCTTAAGAAGGTAGCATAGCAACAGCTTAAGACTTACTTCAATATGGATGTCACAAGCTTGAAGAAATCCAGGTTGTTCATCTCAATCACCAGTCAGAACTGAGTATTCCACATACATATATAGCCCCCAAGTGTCGGGTTGTCATGCTTGCAGCAACCTGGGACTTGAAATTGCCTTATGCTCATAAAAACTTCAAACAGTGTAGCCCCCAAGGGCCGTGTCATTATGCAATAATGAGTAGGGACTTTGTAAATATAATCAGGTAGACTTTGAACAACAACGTGTAGTCCCCAAGGGCCGGCTCAGTAAGATAATATTGAGCTGGGACTTTATATATACTTCATTGCGAATAACATTATATGATGTAACCCCCATCATGGGGCTTGAACCCATGTCCACAAGGTTAAGAGCCTTGTGATTTACCAACTGAGCAGTGGACCCTTCAATATAATGGATTAAAAGCTTTGTACCTTGAATTGTTGACAGGAGCAATTGGTAGCCCCCAAGGGCTGTCTCATTATGATGTGATGAGTTGGGTCTTCAATAAGGTGAGCAAATAATGACTTTGCATTAGCCCCCAAGTGTCATGGTGCATGCTTGTAGCGACATGAGACTTATGTATTTGATGTAATCTTAACTTGAATAATATAGCCGCCAAGTGTCGGGTCGTAAGCCTGCAGCGATTCAGGACTATTCCTTCCATTGTAGAATAAATTATATCCATTGCGCTAAAGCGACTTTTGAAAACCTCAATCATAATCTTGGTTATTGATAACCATAAAAAATCCAGTCGTGTTGGCTATTAAAGATTTTGAATAATATAATCTGGTTTTGACAACCGATTCCTGCCATATAAACCGGTACATCCGTGCTCATATGATACATGTTATGATGATGTAATGATGATGCAATATATGATGATGCATGTGTATGATTAAGAGGGTTTAACCTATGGTTCGGATACGACCAGAGTCCCCAAGTAGTCATAACTGTGGCATTGCGCCGATCAAGAGGTGTAGCTATGGTTCGAATACGACCAAGCCCCCAAGTGATTTTCCTAGTGCCCTTATGCCTATCAAGAGGTGTAACTATGGTTTGAACCCATAGCCCCCAAGTTATTTCCCTGGTGGCCTTATGCCTATCAAGAGGTGTAGCTATGGTTCGGATACGACCAAGCCCCCAAGTGATTTCCCTGGTTCCCTTATGCTGATCAAGAGATGTATAAGCTATGGTTCGGATACGACCAGAGCCCCCAAGTGATTTCCCTGGTGGCTTTAAGCCTATCAAGAGGTGTGACTATGGTTCGAACATAGCCCCCAAGTGATATTGTGAGCTATGCTCAAGGGATACCCATGTTTGAGCTATGCTATGCAGCAGACTCTCTTTGTCCCCTTATGATAATATTGGTTTGATAGCCGGATTACCGAAGTAACCAGAGTTGTGCTCTTATGATAATATTGGCTTGATAGCCGGATCAAGAGGTGTAGCTATGGTTCGAATACGACCAAGCCCCCAAATGATACTGTGAGCTGTGCTCAAGGGGCACCTATGTTTGAGCTGTGCTTTTGCAATAGACTCTCTTTGGTCCCTTTAATTTTTCCTGAGAACTCGAACTTGCGAGAGATTATTCTTTTTGAACCGGGAATTCTTGACCGGCTACTGAGAGCTTCAAAGCTTTGCGGGAGATAGCTTTCCCTTGAGCCAGATTATAAACCAGAATCCTTCTTTTTAAGCCAAAAATTGACGGCCTTTAAATTCGCACCAATATGGCGGTTTAGGGTCCTGCATTAAGAAACTTTTGCAACCCAGAGTAACTGCTCTTTTAAAGAGAGTAATATATAATATAAAAATATACTGGATGGATTTCACCTGATATATCAGGCCAGTTAATATCCACCGCGGTGTTGATGATCACCATCATGATGCTTAAATCAACCACGTCTGAGTCGGCCGCGAGAGCAGATAGGTGTAGTGGCCACGACGTTGTAAACCAGCACGGACGGGCGAGTTAATGTAAACCGGGCCATAGGGACGGCAACTTGCGCAGGTTCACACACCGGGTGGTATGACACAGAGGAAACGCCGGTGCAAAAATGCTGCTATCGCATACTCTGCACCCGCAATACAACACCTCATTTGTAATGAACAACTATCCTGGTTGTTTTTATTAGACAAAAAAGATAGAAGATTCTTAGTTGATCTGATGATATGCGTTCCCTTCGGCCTTTATGAGTCTAGGGACTTGATCCCTTTTGTTTCTTTCCTCTCGTGAGGAGACAGTACTTAATCTGTTTCATGCATGTTGACCTTTCCTTTTGGTCGGCTTGTCCATACTAAAGGACTTTTGCATTGATCCTTTCAAGGGCCTTGCCAGAATTTGCCATAGTTTGCATAACCTTCACTCCAGGAAATTGGGGGCATATTTATCCTCGGGAACGCCTCGTATATCTTCTGATATGATTTTTTTTTCAAACAGTCTCCTCTTATCTTTTCCTTCAATCAGTAGGCGAGCATGCAGAAATAGAGACAAAGCCAACCAATTACGAAGCGGCTCAAAACAGACGGTTTAGCACAGCATGGCGGCTCAGCACAGAACAAGGTGCGGTAAAGCGGTGCTCGACGGGCGACGATTGGAGCAGAAAACTGGGGCGCTCGGCAATGGAGGCGAGGACCGTAACCATGTCGGGTCGAAACCGAGGTCCAGAGGCGAGGTGGACCGGTGGGTCAACGGAGGCGGCTTAGAGGAGTGCTAAAGTGGGGTGATCCGGATGCCGCAACAAGGGCACTCCGGCGGGTCATCAAGGTGCGTCCGCGGCAGCAACGGGTTGGAGAGGTACAACTATGGCCGATTCAGAGCGGTAGCGAGGCAATGACTAAACCGGTGGTGGGTTGAAGAGCTGTGTCAGCGGAGGCCCATGGTCATCGCTCCGGGTGCGGCGGTTTGAGGCGCCAAAAGGCTGGATTACATGTTTGATCCGGCAGAGCGCGACGGTGGTTTTAGGCCAGCAACAGTTTAGGACCGCAGGTCCTATCGCAGCAGGAGGCGGCTCTTAGCGCGACATCTCGGATGCGGGCGCGGGCACGAATTCGGAAACGCGGTGACCTAGTGGAGGCATCACTGGGGTGATGCCATCAACCGGCGCGGGCAGGTTACAGCGAACGCAGCAGAATCCCCGTCGCCGCCGCTCGGGGTGCAGAACGGGTCAACAGGGGAGTCAAAAGCATGACCCGGCCGAGCAGAGTATGTTGGAAATATGCCCTAGAGGCAATAATAAAATGGTTATTATTATATTTCCTTGTTCATGATAATTGTCTATTGTTCATGCTATAATTGTGTTATCCAGAAATCGTAATACATGTGTGAATACATAGACCACAACACGTCCCTAGTGAGCCTCTAGTTGACTAGCTCATTAATCAAAAGATAGTCATGGTTTCCTCACTATGGAAATTAGATGTCATTGATAACGGGATCACATCATTAGGAGAATGATGTGATGGACAAGACCCAATCCTAAGCATAGCACAAGATCGTGTAGTTTGTTTGCTAGAGCTTTTTCAAATGTCAAGTATCATTTCCTTAGACCATGAGATTATGCAACTCCCGGATACCGTAGGAGTGCTTTGGGCGTGCCAAACGTCACAACGTAACTGGGTGACTATAAAGGTGCACTATGGGTGTCTCCGAAAGTGTCTGTTGGGTTGGCACGAATCGAGACTGGGATTTGTCACTCCGTATGACGGAGAGGTATCTCTGGGCCCACTCGGTAATGCATCATCATAATGAGCTCAATGTGACCAAGTGGTTGATCACGTGATCATGCATTACAGTACGAGTAAAGTGACTTGCCGGTAACGAGATTGAACGAGGTATTGGGATACCGACGATCGAATCTCGGGCGAGTAACGTACCGATTGACAAAGGGAATTGTATACGGGATTGATTGAATCCTCGACATCGTGGTTCATCCGATGAGATCATCGAGGATCATGTGGGAGCCAACATGGGTATCCAGATCCCGTTGTTGGTTATTGACCGGAGAGTCGTCTCGGTCATGTCTGCGTGTCTCCTGAACCCGTAGGGTCTACACACTTAAGGTTCGGTGACGCTAGGGTTGTTGAGATATTAGTATGCGGTAACCCGAAAGTTGTTCGGAGTCTCGGATGAGATCTTGGACTTCACGAGGAGTTCCGAAATGGCCCGGAGGTGAAGAATTGTAGATAGGAAGTCCAATTTCGGCCACTGGGAAAGTTTCGGGGGTCACCGGTATTGTACCGGGACCACCGGAAGGGTCCCGGGGGTCCACCGGGTGGGGCCACCTATCCCGGAGGGCCCCATGGGCTGAAGTGGGAGGGGAACCAGCCCCTGGTGGGCTGGTGCGCCCCCCTTGGGCCTCCCCCTGCGCCTAGGGTTGGAAACCCTAGGGGTGGGGGGCGCCCCACTTGGCTTGGGGGGCAAGCCACCCCCTTGGCTGCCGCCCCCCATCTAGATGGGATCTAGAGGGGCCGGCGCCCCCCTGGACCCCTATATAAGGGGGGGAGGGAGGGCTACGCACCCTAGCCCCTGGCGCCTCCCTCTCCCTCCCGTGACACCTCTCCCTCTCGCTGAGCTTGGTGAAGCCCTGCCGAGATCACCGCTGCTTCCACCACCATGCCGTCGTGCTGCTGGATCTCCATCAACCTCTCCTTCCCCCTTGTTGGATCAAGAAGGAGGAGACGTCTTCCCCAACCATACGTGTGTTGAACGCGGATGTGCTGTCCGTTCGGCGCTCGGTCATCGGTGATTTAGATCACGACGAGTACGACTCCATCAACCCCGTTCTCTTGAACGCTTCCGCTCGCGATCTACAAGGGTATGTAGATGCACTCCTTTCCTCTCGTTGCTAGAAGACTCCATAGATTGATCTTGGTGATGCGTAGAAAATTTTAAATTCTGCTATGTTCACCAACAATGGTATCAAAGCTAGGTCTATGCGTAGTTTCTATGCACGAGTAGAACACAAGTTGTTGTGGGCGTTGATTTTGTCAATTTACTTGCCGTTACTAGTCTTATCTTGATTCGGCGGCATCATGGGATGAAGCGGACTGGACCGACCTTACACGTACGCTTACGTGAGACTGGTTCCACCGACTGACATGCACTAGTTGCATAAGCTGGCTAGCGGGTGTCTGTCTCTCCCACTTTAGTTGGATCGGATTCGATGAAAAGGGTCCTTATGAAGGGTAAATAGAAATTGGCATATCACGTTGTGGTTTTGGCGTAGGTAAGAAACGTTCTTGCTAAGAAACCTATAACAGCCACGTAAAAATTTGCAACAACAATTAGAGGACGTCTAACTTGTTTTTGCAGCATGTGCCGTGTGATGTGATATGGCCAAAAGGATGTGATGAATGATATATGTGATGTATGAGATTGATCATGTTCTTATAATAGGAATCACGACTTGCATGTCGATGAGTATGACAACCGGTAGGAGCCATAGGAGTTGTCTTAATTTATTTATGACCTGCGTGTCAACATATAACATCATGTAATTACTTTACTTTATTGCTAAACCATTAGCCATAGTAGTAGAAGTAATAGATGACGAGACAACTTCATGAAGACACGATGATGGAGATCATGGTGTCATGCCGGTGACGATGATGATCATGGCGCCCCAAAGATGGAGATCATAAGGAGCAAAATGATATTGGCCATATCATGTCACTATTTGATCGCATGTGATGTTTATCATGTTTTACATCTTATTTGCTTAGAACGACGGTAGCTTAAATAAGATGATCCCTTGTAATAATTTCAAGAAAGTGTTCCCCCTAACTGTGCACCGTTGCGAAGGTTCGTTGTTTCGAAGCACCACGTGATGATCGGGTGTGATAGATTCTAACATTCGAATACAACGGCTGTAAGCCAGATTTACACATGCAATACACTTAGGTTGACTTGACGAGCCTAGCATGTACAGACATGGCCTCGGAACACGGAAGACCGAAAGGTCGAGCATGAGTCGTATAGAAGATATGATCAACATGAAGGTGTTCACCGATGTTGACTAGTCCATCTCAGGTGATGATCGAACACGGCCTAGTTGACTCAGGTCATGTTTCACTTAGATGACTAGAGGGATGTCTATCTGAGTGGGAGTTCATTGAATAATTTGATTAGATGAACTTAATTATCATGAACTTAGTCTAAAATCTTTACAATATGTCTTGTAGATCAAATGGCCCACGCTAATGTTGCCCTCAACTTCAACGCATTCCTAGAGAAAACCAAGCTAAAAGATGATGGCAGCAACTATACGGACTGGGTCCGGAACCTGAGGATCATCCTCATAGCTGCCAAGAAAGATTATGTCCTAGAAGCACCGCTAGGTGACGCACCCATCCCAGAGAACCAAGACGTTATGAACGCTTGGCAGTAGCGTGCTGATGATTACTCCCTCGTTCAGTGCGGCATGCTTTACAGCTTAGAACCGGGGCTCCAAAAGCGTTTTGAGCAACACGGAGCATATGAGATGTTTGAAGAGCTGAAAATGGTTTTCCAAGCTCATGCCCGGGTCGAGAGATATGAAGTCTTGGACAAGTTCTTCAGTTGTAAGATGGAGGAAAATAGTTCTATCAGTGAGCACATACTCAAAATGTCTGGGTTGCACAACCGCTTGACTCAGCTGGGAGTTAATCTCCCGGATGACGCGGTCATTGACAGAATCCTTCAGTCGCTTCCACCGAGCTACAAGAGCTTTGTGATGAACTTCAATATGCAGGGGATGGAAAAGACCATTCCTGAGGTATATTCAATGCTGAAATCAGCGGAGGTGGAGATCAAAAAGGAACATCAAGTGTTGATGGTGAATAAAACCACTAAGTTTAAGAAAGGCAAGGGTAAGAAGAACTTCAAGAATGACGGCAAGGGGGTTGCCGCACCCGGTAAGCAAGCTGCCGGGAAGAAGCCAAAGAATGGACCCAAGCCCGAGACTGAGTGTTTTTATTGCAAGGGAAGTGGTCACTAGAAGCGGAACTGCCCCAAATACTTAGCGGACAAGAAGGCCGGCAACACTAAAGGTATATGTGATATACATGTAACTGATGTGTACCTTACCAGTACTCGTAGTAGCTCCTGGGTATTTGATACCGGTGCGGTTGCTCACATTTGTAACTCAAAGCAGGAGCTGCGGAATAAGCGGAGACTGGCGAAGGACGAGGTGACGATGCGCGTCAGGAATGGTTCCAAGGTCGATGTGATCACCGTCGGCGCGCTACCTCTACATTTACCTATGGGATTAGTTTTAAACCTCAATAATTGTTATTTAGTGCCAGCTTTGAGCATGAACATTGTATCAGGATCTCGTTTAATTCGAGATGGCTACTCATTTAAATCCGAGAATAATGGTTGTTCTATTTATATGAGAGATATGTTTTATGGTCATGCCCCGCTGGTGAATGGTTTATTCTTAATGAATCTCGAGCGTAATGTTACACATATTCATAGTGTGAATACCAAAAGATGTAAGGTTGATAATGATAGTCCCACATACTTGTGGCACTGGCGCCTTGGTCACATAGGTGTCAAACGCATAAAGAAGCTCCATGCAGATGGACTTTTGGAGTCTCTTGATTACGAATCATTTGACACATGCGAACCATGTCTCATGGGTAAAATGACCAAGACTCCGTTCTCAGGAACAATGGAGCGAGCAACCAACTTATCGGTAATCATACATACTGATGTGTGCGGTCCAATGAGTGTTGAGGCTCGCGGTGGCTATCGTTATGTTCTCACTCTCACTGATGACTTGAGTAGATATGGGTATGTCTACTTAATGAAACACAAGTCTGAGACCTTTGAAAAGTTCAAGGAATTTCAGAGTGAGGTTGAGAATCAACGTGACAGGAAAATAAAGTTCTTACGACCAGATCGTGGAGGGGAATATTTGAGTCACGAATTTGGCACACACTTAAGGAAATGTGGAATAGTTTCACAACTCACGCCGCCTGGAACACCTCAGCAAAATGGTGTGTCCAAACGTCGTAATCGCACTCTATTGGATATGGTGCGATCTATGATGTCTCTTACCGATCTACCGCTCTCTTTTTGGGGCTATGCTTTAGAGACTGCCGCATTCACTTTAAATAGGGCTCCGTCGAAATCCGTTGAAACGACACCGTATGAATTATGGTTTGGGAAGAAACCTAAGCTGTCGTTTCTAAAAGTTTGGGGATGCGATGCTTATGTGAAGAAACTCAACCTGAAAAGCTCGAACCCAAATCGGAAAAATGCGTCTTCATAGGATACCCTAAAGAAACTATTGGGTATACCTTATACCTCAGATCTGAAGGCAAGATCTTTGTTGCAAAGAACGGATCCTTTCTAGAGAAAGAGTTTCTCTCAAAAGAAGTAAGTGGGAGGAAAGTAGAACTTGATGAAGTATTGCCTCTTGAACCGGAGAGTGGCGCAGCTCAAGAAAATGTTCCTGAGGTGCCTGCACCGACTAGAGAGGAAGTTAATGATGATGATCATGAAACTTCAAATCAAGTTGCTACTGAACTTTGTAGGTCCATAAGGACACGTTCCGCACCAGAGTGGTACGACAACCCTGTCCTGGAAATCATGTTGTTAGACAATGGTGAACCTTCAAACTATGAAGAAGCGATGGCGGGCCTAGACTCCGACAAATGGCTGGAAGCCATGAAATCCGAGATAGGATCCATGTATGAAAACAAAGTATGGACTTTGACTGACTTGCCCGATGATCGGCGAGCCATAGAAAATAAATGGATCTTTAAGAAAAAGACAGACACGGATGGTAATATGACCATCTATAAAGCTCGGCTTGTCGCTAAGGGTTATCGACAAGTTCAAGGGGTTGACTACAATGAGACTTTCTCACCCGTAGTGAAGCTGAAGTCCGTTCGAATCATGTTAGCAATCGCCGCATTCTATGATTATGAGATATGGCAAATGGACGTCAAAACGGCATTCCTTAATGGTTTCCTTAAGGAAGAATTGTATATGATGCAGCCGAAAGGTTTTGTCGATCCTAAGAATGCTGACAAGGTGTGCAAGCTCCAACGCTCGATCTATGGGCTGGTGCAAGCATCTCGGAGTTGGAACATTCATTTTGATGAGATGATCAAAGCGTTTGGGTTTACGCAGACTTATGGAGAAGCCTGCGTTTACAAGAAAGTGAGTAGGAGCTCTATAGCATTTCTCATATTGTATGTGGATGACATACTATTGATGGGAAATGATATAGAATTCTTGGAAAGCATAAAGGCCTACTTGAACAAGTGTTTTTCAATGAAGGATCTTGGAGAAGCTGCTTACATATTAGGCATCAAGATTTATAGAGATAGATCGAGACGCCTCATTGGTCTTTCACAGAGTACGTACCTTGATAAGATATTAAAGAAGTCCAATATGGATCAGTCAAAGAAGGGGTTCTTGCCTGTGTTGCAAGGTATGAGATTGAGCACGGCTCAATGCCCGACCACGACAGAAGATAGAGAAAAGATGAGTGTCGTCCCCTATGCCTCGGCCATAGGGTCTATTATGTATGCCATGCTGTGTACCAGACCTGATGTAAACCTTGCCGTAAGTTTGGTAGGAAGGTACCAAAGTAATCCTGGCATGGAACACTGGACAACGGTCAAGAATATCCTGAAGTACCTGAAGAGGACTAAGGATATGTTTCTCGTTTATGGAGGTGACGAAGAGCTCATCGTAAAGGGTTACGTCGATGCTAGCTTCGACACAGATCTGGATGACTCCAAGTCACAAACCGGATACGTGTATATTTTGAATGGTGGGGCAGTAAGCTGGTGCAGCTGCAAGCAAAGCGTTGTGGCGGGATCTACATGTGAAGCGGAGTACATGGCAGCCTCGGAGGCAGCACAAGAGGCAATCTGGGTGAAGGAGTTCATTACCGACCTAGGAGTCATTCCCAATGCGTCGGGCCCGATGACTCTCTTTTGTGACAACACTGGAGCTATTGCCCTTGCCAAGGAGCCCAGGTTTCACAGGAAGACCAGGCATATCAAGCGTCGCTTCAATTCCATTCGTGAAAGTGTTCAAAATGGAGACATAGATATTTGTAAAGTACATACAGACCTGAATGTAGCAGATCCGTTGACTAAACCTCTCCCTAGAGCAAAACATGATCAACACCAGAACTCTATGGGTGTTCGATTCATCACAATGTAACTAGATTATTGACTCTAGTGCAAGTGGGAGACTGTTGGTAATATGCCCTAGAGGCAATAATTAAATGGTTATTATTATATTTCCTTGTTCATGATAATTGTCTATTGTTCATGCTATAATTGTGTTATCCGGAAATCGTAATACATGTGTGAATACATACACCACAACACGTCCCTAGTGAGCCTCTAGTTGACTAGCTCGTTGATCAAAAGATAGTCATGGTTTCCTGACTATGGACATTAGATGTCATTGATAACGGGATCACATCATTATGAGAATGATGTGATGGACAAGACCCAATCCTAAGCATAGCACAAGATCGTGTAGTTTGTTTGCTAGAGCATTTCCAAATGTCAAGTATCATTTCCTTAGACCATGAGATTGTGCAACTCCCGGATACCGTAGGAGTGCTTTGGGCGTGCCAAACGTCACAACGTAACTGGGTGACTATAAAGGTGCACTACGGTTGTCTCCGAAAGTGTCTGTTGGGTTGGCACGAATTGAGACTGGGATTTGTCACTCCGTATGATGGAGAGGTATCTCTGGGCCCACTCGGTAATGCATCATCATAATGAGCTCAATGCGACCAAGTGGTTGATCACGGGATCATGCATTACGGTACGAGTAAAGTGACTTGCCGGTAATGCATCATCATAATGAGCTCAATGTGACCAAGTGGCTCGAGGGCACCTTCGTGGACACCATAAAGGGGTGGCAATCGGGGTGGTTCTATATCACTGAGCCGCGTGACCCCGCATGGGTAGCGGCCCCCGAGTTCCGATCTGGCATCCCCATGCGGCTCACCTCCTGGAAAGAGAAGGGCCTGTCCTGGGGTAATTCAAAAGAGCTGACTGGACTCCAGTCATGTATTCAGAACATGGTGGACAAGAAGCTAAAGCTTGTCAACATAGTCCAGGTTATGCTCGTCCGCCGGATACTCCCGTGCCAACAACGGGAGTTTACCTTATGGGAGTTCAATCCGGCGCAACACCGAACTCTAAACAGGCTCTTCGATATGACTCATGAAGATGCCTGGAGGGTGTTGTTCAAGAGCGCCGAGGTCCCCCCCCCCGTAACTGAGGATCGCGGATTCAGCACGAAGCGCCACGCCAGTGCGGTAAGTTGTTTTACCTTTTACAGGATATTTGTTTTCTATATATATTGGCTCTATGCGGGATCTAAACTCCCATGCCGTTAACAGGACTGGCAGAAGATGGCCGGACAGATCGACTGTCCGGCTCCCTTGCCCGAAGGCCCCGCAGACGCTCTTCTGACGAAGATGCTGACTCCGGCCCCTTATAAGGTGCCGGAGAAGACCAAGAAGGCCAAGGGAGCTCGAAAGAGTTCTCGATGCCAAGCATCGTCGGACTCACCGTCCGATGACTCTGTGGCGCACTCTTCCCCCGAAGACGAGGAAGAGGAAGAAGAGGCTCCCCCACCGACTCGGGGAGACAAGAAAAGGAAGGCCGCCCCAACTGGGGAGGCCGAAGGGTCCAAGAAGGGAAGGACGCTCCTTCCGGACAGCTCCACCGCCGCCGACGAAAGTGAAGACGAGTGGTTGCCCAGGGCCAAGCCCCAGGGGAGATCATAAGTATTCGGATACCAAAGTAACCCATAGGATTCCTTTGTCGCATTGCTTTTCCTAACGCTGAACTCAATTGTGCAGGCCGCCCCGAGCCAATGTCGAGGTATCCTCGGACGGTCCCTGGGCTCGTCGGACATGGATAGCGATCCAGTCCTGACCGCCACCTCCCCTCATCCAGCCGACGACGCCGAGGTGCTGTCTCAAGAGGCACCGGATCGAGGGGGGATAGTCCCGGAGGCGCCTCAAGGCGACCTTCCGGACTCCAGGAGCCGAGGGGACGGGGTCCCCGAGAGCTCCGAGTTCGGCCCTAAGCCGAACACCGCGCCGGACCCTCCAACGGTTTTGAGCTCGGGCAGGCGGTCCCCTTCTAAGGGGGGTGAAACGCCTGTGCCGGTGACCTCTGTCCATACAGAGGCGCCGGACACTATGTTGGAAGTGCTTCGCAGTGCTTCCATCGAGGAGGAGCACCGCACTATCATGAGTGCGGTGATCCAGAAGGTTCAGTCCGCCAAGAGCGGATTGACTGAAGCCTATACTAGCCTTCTAATAGGCTTCGAGGTAAGTGTTTTAAAATCTAGTAGAAATATTACCGCATAGACAGTAGCCCCTGATGCTTTGTTCGGTGTTCAAAGAAAAGCCGAACAGAGGATCAAATAATATCGCAGGAGTGTAATATAAGTATGTCAATATGCATATGCAGGCTTCGCTGCTGGCGTCCGCTGCACTGACTGCGGAGGTTGCCGTACTGAAGGAGGCCCTTGAGGGGTCCCAGAAAGAGCTTAGCCTTGCTAAGAGGCAGCTCGAGGAGAATAAGGGTAAGTAATACCCCGTCTATAGATGAGAAAAAGGATGCGATTACTAAATGACAGGATCATTGTATGTTGCCAGGGGCCACGACCGAGGTGGTGACCCTGAAGCAAGCACTGTCCCAGGCCGAAGAGAAGGTGGCCCAGGAGGGCACCGAGCGAGAGAGGCACGAGGCTCGGGTGGGCGAGGTGCAGCAAGAGCTCCAGGCTCTCGTGACGAAGCACGAGGCGTTGGAGCTTGACTTGAAGACGCGAGAGTCTGAGCTTGCCGCAGCCCGTGAGAGCGCGAAGAGTGCCAAGGCCGAGGCCCAGAAGGCCCTTCAGGGGATCGACGCGATGAAGAAGATAGCGGCGGGTAAGGCTTTCTATATGCAAAGCAAGCATGTAAAGGTGAATTACCGATTACTTACCCGAATCCGGAGCTCTTCAGGAGCATTCACAGATTTGCCCCGCACTGTGTCTGATGGCGCACAATTCTACTGGGCCGGGGATGGGAGCTCGACAGAGAAGCTGTTCTGGTGTCAGTATGCTGAGGCCGAACATCCGGTGCCATTGAGCGACCAGCTGAAGCAGATGGCCGAGCTACATAAGGCGGCCGATCAGGCCATGAAGGGATTCATAGTCCGGTTGTGGCCTGGCGATGCCCTTCCGAACAGCTTCTTCGGCCTGGTGAGGCGGCTTGTGGATGCCTTCCCACGGCTGGAGGTCATCAAGCGATCCGTCTGCATTGAAGGTGCACGCCGGGCCTTCGCCCGTGTAAAAACACAGTGGGTCAAGCTAGACGCCGTGAAGCGGATCAAGGAGGGGCCGCCGGAGGGCAAGGAGCACCGCCACCCCGAGATGTACTACGAGGGTGTTCTGCCGGGCACCCGTCTTATCGCGGATGAGTGTTCACAAAATGTAGTATTTGAATGAGACTTGCTCATTTTGTCCTGTATGTATGAAAACTTGGATCGTATTCGCTATGCAACGCTTGTATGAATTTAAAATATTACCTTCTATTTGGCTGTTTATCCTATCTGAGAGATGGCTAGTCCTCGACTTCTGCCCCCATGCCACGAGTGCTGGGGTGTTCGGGATAAACCTGAGCACTCTTGTTCCCATGTTTGGGTCCTTCGAGGGAGGTGCTCAGCACAACGAACAAGGCAACTGGACTAATAATGCTTTATCACTCTCACTTAGCCATAGAATTCTATAATTTTAAATTTTGGCGAAGCCCCTGGTATTCGAAAGGCCGAATTCAGGGCGTGATACACGCCTGTAAGCCGGACAGAGCCGGCCCCTCGCCCTAAGCGGCATAAGTATTTAAGGACTTGAAAAAACCTCGCCGAACAGCGACCAGTCTCTCGCCTTATCATGACAGTCAGTTTTAGCTTTGTCTACTGAGGTGCTCGGCCCGGCAGAATCGGGGCACAATCGCAGTAGTTCTCCTAGCGCTACCTTAGACGATAGAGCGGAACGTAAGGTACCAAAACATAGGAGCCGGGCAAACCCAACATTTGACCAAAGACATGATTCAAAGCTGATGCATATAATGCTATAAGTTCGGGGTGCCACACTTGTGAAAGTGTTCGGACTTTTCACACCATATTGTGGGTACGTAAGCCCCTGGTGCATTGGCCATCCAGAGTGTACGGTTGCTAGGCATCATTAATGAACACATAGATATGTATACATATAACAAAAATGCGATAATAGTCGTAATGTCATGCATTGTATATTAAAAAATTGCATTAAAGCAAAGTGATACAGATAGTGTAATAAGCAAAAGAGTAGGACTATGTCCCTTCCAAGAGCGAGCTGAGGAATTATATGAAATCTGTAATCCACCTAGGAATTCCGTAGTTGTCGGCCTCCTTGGTTGCTGTATTGTGTGTTCGGCAATAGAGCTGTCGGACAATGTTTCCAGAGATTGAAGTCCTGAAAGAAAAGGAAAAACAACCAAACGGGAAGCCCGTGGTGCGGTTTAGGCCGCATTTTGGGGCGTGCCATAGTTGTGCCCCCCTCCCTACCTGTGCCCATGGTATTTTTAATGCGTAATTATGTATGCGCGGCACGAATAACGCTGTTGGACTGGGATTGGGGTGGCCGCCGTATTGCTACCCGAGCTCAGATCGCGCCAGGCGGTCTGTCTGCCGATTGCCCTGAGAGCGCTTGAAGGTATCCGGGCTTTGAAATGCCGAACTGGTAGATTGCCTTGAGAGGCTGCTTTGCGCTTCTGCTGCAAGGGCCGCGGTGTGCTCCTCTGTTCGAAGAGAGAGCTCTGTGTTTCCATTGACTGTGATAACTCCGTGAGGTCCTGGCATCTTGAGCTTGAGGTATGCATAATGTGGTACCGCATTTAATCTAGCGAATGCGGTTTGTCTGAGCAGCACGTGATAACCACTGCGGAACGGGACTATATCGAAGATTAACTCTTCGCTTCGGAAGTTATCCGGGGATCCGAAGACCACTTCTAGTGTAATTGAGCCTATGCAGTGGGCCTCTACGCCTGGAATGACGCCTTTGAAGGTCGTTTTTGTGGGTTTGATCCTTGAGGGGTCTATACCCATTTTGTGCACTGTGTCCTGATAAAGCAGGTTCAGGCTGCTGCCGCCATCCATAAGGACTCGAGTGAGGTGAAATCCGTCGATGATTGGGTCTAAGACCAGTGCGGCGAATCCGCCATGACGGATACTAGTGGGGTGGTCCCTACGATCGAAGGTGATCGGACAGGAGGACCAAGGGTTGAACTTTGGGGCGACTGGCTCCAACGCATATACGTCCCTGAGCGCACGCTCCCGCTCCCTCTTGGGGATGTGGGTTGCGTATATCATGTTCACCGTCCGCACTTGCGGGGGAAACCTCTTCTGTCCTCTAGTGTGCGGCTGCCGGGGTTCTTCCTCGTCATCGCTATGCTGCCCCTTGTCCTTGTTTTCGGCAATTAACTTGCCAGCCTGCTTGAACACCCAACAATCCCTGTTGGTGTGATTGGCTGGCTTGTCTGGGGTGCAGTGTATTTGACACGAGTGATCGAGTATACGGTCCAAGCTGGATAGACCCACCGTACTTTGTTTGAATGTCTTTTTCCGCTGACCGGGTTTAGAGCCTTTGAATCCGGCATTGACTGTCGTATCCTCAGTACTTTCGCTGTTAATGCGGCGCTTATGCTTGTTGCGACGTGACCTGCTGTTGCCGTCCTTGGTATCGGAGGTACCATGGTTCTTTGATATGTTATTACTGCGAGCCAACCAGCTGTCTTCTCCCGCACAGAAGCGGGTCATGAGCATCGTGAGAGCTGCCATAGATTTCGGCTTTTCCTGACCAAGGTGCCGGGCTAGCCATCATCTCGGATGTTGTGCTTGAAAGCCGCTAAGGCCTCCACACCCGGACAGTCGACGATTTGATTTTTCTTTGTAAGGAACCGAGTCCAGAATTGCCTGCCCGATTCTTCTGGCTGCTGAATTATGTGGCTCAAGTCATCGACGTCTGGTGGTCGCACATAAGTGCCCTGAAAGTTGTCGAGGAATGCGGCCTCTAGATCTTCCCAACAGCTAATGGAGTCTGCTGGCAAGCTATTAAGCCAATGCCACGCTGGTCCTTTGAGCTTTAGTGGGAGGTACTTGATGGCATGTAAGTCGTCACCGCGGGCCATGTGGATGTGGAGGAGGAAGTCCTCAATCCATACTGCGGGATCTGTTGTGCCGTCGTATGATTCAATGTTTACAGGTTTGAAACCTTCTGGGAATTGATGTTCCATTACTTCGTCTGTGAAGCATAAGGGGTGTGCGGCGCCTCTGTATTGGGCTATATCGCGACGCAGCTCATATGGGTCTTGCCCGCTGTGTTCAGCCCGGCCGGATTTGCTTTTACTGTATCCGGCGTGATGTTTACCGTCTCGTAGAGTGGTGGGCCCTCGTGATCCGTAGATCGATCTTGAATGCTTTGCTTTGTCCTCCAATATGTCTCGCAGGTCTGGCCTATCTCCCCATGCCTTTTTATTTGGATGGCGTTGGGGTGGAGGCTGAGCTTTTGGCTGGAATGCCTCTCTATCACGGCCACGAGGTGGCCGATCAGCCGTATCATACGCTTCTTCCTCCAGTCGGGGTAGTAACCTACGCCTTGGGTAACTCTTGGAGGGACGCTCGAGTTTATATTCCTCGGCCGCGAGGACTTCAGTCCATTTGTGAGATAGCTGATCTTGATCAGCTTGAAGCTGCTGCTATTTTTTCTTCAGGCTATTTGCCGTGGCCATAAGCCTGTGCTTGAAGTGCTCTTGTTCGACAGGATCCTCTGGTACGGCGAATTCATCGTCGCTGAGGCTTGCCTCGTCTTTGGAGGGGGGCATGTGATTGTCATCCTCCTCCTCTCCGCCAGCCGCTCTCTCAGGAGAGCTGGCTCCTTCATCCTCCTGATCTAACTCTTGCTGGAGGGGATTTTTGTTGTCTTCGGCGCTATCCGGAGTGTTATTATCTCCTGTGCCGGTATCACCACTTTTGCTTTGGCGGGACTTAGAGCGGCGCCGCTGACGTCGGCGCTTGAGTTGCTTCTTGGAGGGGTCATCCTCCGCTATCTCGTCGCCGTTTCCTTCATTGGGTGTATCCACCATGTATACGTCATACGACGAGGTGGCTTTCCAGTGCCCTATAGGTGCTGGTTCATGTTCGTCTCCTACATCGTCGTCCATACCGTTGATGTCTTCGGAGTCGAAGTCGAGCATGTTGGTTAAATCATCGACGGTGGCTACAAAGTGGGTGGTGGGTGGGCGTCGAATTTCTTCATCGTCCGCATCCCAGTCCCGTTGGCCATGATCCAGCCAGGGCTCTCTTGACAAAAAGAGAGACCTTAGTGAATTCAGAATGTCGCCGAATGGTGAGTGTTGAAAGATATCCGCAGCGGTGAATTCCATGATCGGCGCCCAATCAGATTCGATTGGCAGGGGCGCGGATGGTTCGGGGTCCGGAGGAGAGTCCGGCACCTTGGAGTCATGGGCTGCGCATAGGATTATGCTGGTGTTTGGCTCGATCGCCGTCGAGACTGTAGCCCCTGAGGCGGTGTCTAGCCACCCGTCCTCAATTGGCGCAGCTGGCTCCGAGCTAAGGGTTGGAGTTGATGCGGGCACGGCCTCTGGGGTACCGTCCGATGGCAGAGCTAGGTCATACCCATCGACAATGCGGCGCGCCCGGCTGTGGCTCGAATCCGTCGAAGATCAAGTACCCATGGATGTTGGCCGTGTAATTCAAACTTCCAAATCTGACCTGATGGCCAGGGGCATAGCTTTAAATCTGCTCGAGATGGCCAAGCGAATTAGCCCGCAGTGCAAAGCCGCCGAATACGAAGATCTGTCCGGGGAGAAAAGTCTCACCCTGGACCGCATCGCTACCGATGATAGTAGGAGCCATCAAGCCTAACGGCGACGACACAGAGGAACTCTCAATGAAAGCACCAATGTCGGTGTCAAAACCGGCGGATCTCGGGTAGGGGGTCCCGAACTGTGCGTCTAGGCCGGATGGTAACAGGAGGCAAGGGACACGAAGTTTTACCCAGGTTCGGGCCCTCTTGATGGAGGTAAAACCCTACGTCCTGCTTGATTAATATTGAAGATATGGGTGTTACAAGAGTAGATCTACCACGAGATCAGAGAGGCTAAACCCTAGAAGCTAGCCTATGGTATGATTGTATGTTGTGATTGTTGTCCTACGGACTAAAACCCTTCGGTTTATATAGACACCGAAGAGGGTTAGGGTTACACAAGGTCGGTTACAAAGGAGGAGATATCCATATAGGTATTGCCTAGCTTGCCTTCGATGCCAAGTAGAGTCCCATCCGGACACGACACGAAGTCTTCAATCTTGTATCTTCATAGTCTAACAGTCCGGCCAATGGAGATAGTCCGGCTGTCCGGAGACCCCCTAATCCAGGACTTCCTCACTCGACATCATGGTTCATCCGATGAGATCACCGAGGAGCATGTGGGAGCCAACATGGGTATCCAGATCCCGCTGTTGGTTATTGACCGGAGAGTCGTCTCGGTCACGTCTGCGTGTCTCCCAAACCCGTAGGGTCTACACACTTAAGGTTCGGTGACGCTAGGGTTGTTGAGATATTAGTATGTGGTAACCCAAAAGTTGTTCGGAGTCCCAGATGAGATCCCGGATGTCATGAGGAGTTCCGGAATGGTCTGGAGGTGAAGAATTGTATATAGGAAGTCCAGTTTCGGCCACCGGAAAAGTTTCGGGGGTCACCGGTATTGTATCGGGACCACCGGAAGGGTCCCGGGGGTCCACCGGGTGGGGCCACCTATCCCGGAGGGCCCCATGGGATGAAGTGGGAGGGGAACCAACCCCTGGTGGGCTGGTGTGCCCCCCTTGGGCCTCCCCCTGCGCCTAGGGTTGGAAACCCTAGGGGTGGGGGGTGCCCCACTTGGCTTGGGGGGCAAGCCACCCCCTTGGCCGCCGCCCCCCATCTAGATGGGATCTAGAGGGGCCGGCGCCCCCTAGACCCCTATATAAGGGGGGAGGGAGGGAGGGCTGCTCACCCTAGCCCCTGGCGCCTCCCTCTCCCTCCCGTGACACCTCTCCCTCTTGCTGAGCTTGGCGAAGCCCTGCCGAGATCACCACTGCTTCCACCACCACGCCGTCGTGCTGCTGGATCTCCATCAACCTCTCCTTCCCCCTTGCTGGATCAAGAAGGAGGAGACATCTTCCCCAACCGTACGTGTGTTGAACGCGGAGGTGCCGTCCGTTTGACGCTCGGTCATCGGTGATTTAGATCACGACGAGTACGACTCCATCAACCCCGTTCTCTTGAACGCTTCCGCTCGCGATCTACAAGGGTATGTAGATGCACTCCTTTCCTCTCATTGCTAGAAGACTCCATAGATCTATCTTGGTGATGCGTAGAAAATTTTAAATTCTGCTACGTTCACCAACAGAGTATGGATTCATCAGTTGCATGTGGTGAGCCGGAAGTAGGGGAAAAGCGGCTCAGCACAGTCGCAGCAGTTGACCACAGCGGTAGAAGTGCGGGCGACGCAGAGCAGTGTGATGGAGAGACCGCAAAGACAAGGTGGCTCTGTGCCGGCCCTTGGTACTGTGACGACGATGGTTTAGCAGCTCGGCGGATGAAGCCGGATGGATCAGAAGCTCTGAAGCAACGGCGGTGCAAGTCCGGTTCAGGCGGAGCGAGGCCGAGGCGGGCTGCAGTAGCGGCTCGGCGCGCCAGCGAGGCCGGTTCAGGCGCAACGAGGCCGAGGCGGGCTGCAGTAGTGGCTCGGCGCGCCAGCGAGGCCGGTTCAGGTGCAGCGAGGTCGAGGCGGGCTGCCGTGGCGGCTCGACACGCCGGCGAGGCCGGTTCAGGCGCAGCGAGGTCGAGGCGGGCTGCAGTAGTGGCTCAGCGCGCCGGCGAGGCCGGTTCAGGCGCATCGAGGTCGAGGCAGGCCGCCATAGCGGCTCGGCGCGCCAGCGAGGCCGGTTCAGGCGCAGCGAGGCCGAAACGTCAAGCGCTCCGGGGCCAGCGATTCAACGGCGGCTGGCCGTGCGATGAACCAGCGGCGGGCGCGGGGTGTCTCGAGGGCGTCTTGGAGTAGAGTTGACCCGACGAAAACAGCTTCAGGGGTGGCTCAGGAAACGGCGGATTACCCGTGGCAAGCTTTGGCGTTTCAATGGAGCGGGTCCGGCATGGCTGCGGCGATGAGGGAAGCGATTCCAGGAACCGGCGGGGCAGGGCTCCTTCTCTGTCGGAGCGAGCGGCAAGAACCCGCGGGGCCATAACTGGTCGTAGCAGAGGCGGCCCCAGAGCAGAACCGGCACGGGCGCTGGACGGTTTAGCGCGGGATGATTCAATGGGGCAAGGAGACGCCATGGTGACTTAGAGGTATGAAGCAGCAAAGGCGCACCAGCGAACGTGCTCGCAGGCAGCAATCGAGGCTGCGGGGGCGGCTTGGCGGCGCAGGGAGGCTCACCGGTGGAGATGAGGTAGCAGCTTGTCAGCGCAGGTCGGCGATTTACAGAGGTAAAGACGGACGGAGAGGCCGTTGACTTATGAGGCAGACTGGTGCCGGCGAATGGGGAGCACCTGGCCACAAGGAGGACCGTGACCCGATGTGGCACGCTTGGCGGCCCAGTGGTTCGTGAAACCGTGGCGGGTTGAAAATGTGGCGTGCAGGCGGTTCAGGCAGACGCACAACGCGAAGAGGCGGCCCAAAATGCGGCGGCCCCAGGCAGTATGCCGATGGAGGTAGCTCACAGGCGGTGGCAACCTGCAGTGGAGATTGAGGCCGGACCGAAACCAGCCTGGAAACAACTGCTCGGATCCGTGGTGTTTTTATGACCGAGGCAGAGTCTGAATCCATGCCCTTCATCCGCCACAGGCGGATTCGGTGGATCACACTTGGATTCGGCAAGGCGGGTTACATCCACAGCTGGCGACTCGATCAGAATCATGGCGATGTGCGGGCAATCTTGACCCGGCGGTGTGCAGGACTATCCTGATCTGGCGACTTGTGGCGATGTAAAGGTTACAGCAGCCTGCTGTCTGACGGAAGTCGAGAGCCGCGCAAGGCAATAACACAAGCCCCTCCAAGAACTCCTCACCACCATGCGCAGGCCCCACGGTGGGCGCCAACTGTCGTGGAGTTGTCACGGCAGATGTCCTAGTGTGAGGACTTAGTCGTGAGGCCAACGCATCTATGTGGTAGCTTGAGAGGAGTTGAGTGGAATCGGGAGACACAATGCAAGACAAAGGTTTAGACAGCTTCGGGCCCCGGGAAACATCGTCCGGTAACAACCCTACGTGCTATTTGAGGCTATCTCTCATTATGATCACGAGGAAGTCGCCATCAACCGGCTCTCCCAGTTAACCCTAACCCTTTAAGATTGTTTCTTCTTACTTGTCCCTCTTTGGGAGCCCTGCCCCTCCTTATATATGTTGAAGGGGCGAGTTACATGTAGAGTCCAACTCGGACTTAAGACTTAACTATTATGACTTCTCTTCTTGGGCTTCTTAACATCTTGGGCTTCATAACGTCTCGGGCTTCTTAATGTCTTGGGCTTCATAACTCCTGGCAACCCAGTTACCACTGCCTGCCCGGGAGTTAACTGGTGCCGGTTTAAGATGGTCTGCCGGGAGTTAACTGGTGCCGGTTTAAGATGGTCTGCCGGTTTAAGAATGTCTGCTGAATTATCATCTGACTTAACTCGTGTCTTAACTGTCAGCTGGTTTAACAATCTACCGGTTTACCGTTTGACTTAACACCAATCGGTTTACCACCTGCCTTAACACCTGCCGGTTTACCACTTGCTTTAACACCTGCCGGTTTACTAAGTCCCAGTCGGGTTATAACTCCGGCCGGATCATATCGCGGGGTATATCCCCGACAGTAGCCGTCGCACCTTCTCACATAAGCCGTATGCGTACTATACTCCGACGGTGCTCCAAGATATTTTGTGCTGCATCTCACACGGTTGGTTATAATAAACTATGTGGGATCTACTTGATTTTTCGTCTTGATTTGAGTTACATAATGTGGTCACAGTAGCCATGGACGGTGTTTGAATTGCTAGACCTTTTTATCTGCAGTGAACATGCAACTATATGTGTGTCATAAAAGAATTGGAATTATTCAGGGTTCGTTTGGACGTTTTTATGCATTATCTGAGTTTACAATGCATTTATGTGCATAATTCAAATTTGAACTACATGCACATGCTCCAGTGCATATAAATTGGTTGAAAAATCAAATCTTTGTCCTTGGGTGCATGCTTAGGTCCCATGCAAGAAATGAGAATGAATGTCAAACACCCTGCCATCGTCACTCGGCCGCAAACATTGAGATGCCTGGTTTTTAAACTCTAGTAAATCCAAAACTTGTCTGAAATTCATGAAACTTGGCATGCTATAATGGAGCGGCATCAACATGCCATCGTAAATGTTTTGTCCCATTTGGAGCAGATTTGGGTATATGCTTCTCACAAATCAGAGCTTCTCACAACAAGCATGATTGTTTCGGTAGGGAACACCCCACCTTTGGGGACGAAATGATATCCATTGTCTCTTATTGCTTTCAAAAAATTTCTCGTGTCAACATAGAACAACAGGAGTGTTGTGTTATTTTTTGTGATTTTTTGGGGTTCGTTTGGACATTTTTATGCATTAACCGAGTTTTCAATGGATTTATGTGCATAATTCAAATTTGAACTACATGCACATGCTCTGGTGCATATAAATTAGTTGAAAAATCAAATATGTGTCCTTGGGTGCATGCTTAGGTCCCATGCAAGAAATGGGAATGAATTTCAAACACCAGGGCACCGTTGATTGCCGGCAAAACGTTGCGATACATGGTTTTTAAATTCTAGTAAATCCAAAAATCGTCTGAAATTCATGAAACTTGGCATGGTATCATGGAGCGGCATCAACATGCCGTGGTAAAAAATTTGTCCCATTTGGGGCAGGTTTGGGTATAGGCTTCTCACAAACCAGAGCTTATCGCAACACGCATGATGGTTTCAATAGGGAACGTCCCACCTTTGGGGCCGAAACAATATCCATTGCCTCTTATTGCTTTCAAATTTTTTCTCGTGTCAACATAGAACAATAGGAGTGTTGTGTCAATTTTTGTAATTTTTCGGGGTTCGTTTGGACATTTTTATGCATTAACTGAATTTTCAATGCATTTATGTGCATAATTCAAATTTGAACTACATGCACATGCTCCAGTGCATATAAATTGGTTGAAAAATCAAATCTGTGACCTTGGGTGCATGCTTAGGTCCCATGCAAGAAATGGGAATGAATTTCAAATACCAGGGCACCGTTGATTGCCGGCAAAACGTTGAGATACATGGTTTTAAAATTCTAGTAAATCCAAAACTCGTCTGAAACTCATGAAACTTGGCATGGTATCATGGAGCGGCATCAACATGCCGTGGTAAAAAATTTGTCCCATTTGGGGAAGGTTTGGGTATAAGCTTCTCACAAACCAGAGCTTATCACAACAAGCATGATGGTTTCAATAGGGAACGTCCCACCTTTGGGGACGAAACGATATCCATTGCCTCTTATTGTTTTCAAAAATTTTCTCGTGTCAACATAGAACAACAGGAGTGTTGTGTAAATTTTTATGATTTTTTGGGGTTTGTTTGGACATTTTTATGCATCAACTGAGTTTTCAATGCATTTATGTGCATTATTCAAATTTGAACTACATGCACATGTGAAAGAATCGAGAAGAGGTGTCTAGGGGGGGGGGTGATTAGACCCTCAACAAAGAAAAGTAACAGTTTTAATTTCTTTAAGTTGAGGTGGAGTTTTATCACAAGTTTAAACATTCACAATACATTTCAAGCAAGCATGACAAGAGTATATGAGCAGCGGAAAGTAAAGCATGCAAGTTGTGAGAATGTAAAGGGATGAGATTGGAGTATGCAAACGCAATTGGAGACACGGAGATTTTTGGCATGGTTCCGATAGGTGGTACTATCGTACATCCACATTGATGTAGACTTCAACCCACGAAGGTTAACGGTTGCGCAAGCCACGAAGGGCTCCACCCACAAAGGGTCCATGAAGAAGCAACCTTGTCTATCCCACCATGGCCATCGCCCATGAAGGACTTGCCTCACTAGGGTAGATCTTCACGAAGTAGGCGATGTCCTTGCCCGTACGAACTCCTTGGTTTAACTCCACAATCTTGACGGAGGCTCCCAAGTGACACCTAACCAATCTAGGAGACACCACTCTCCAAAAGGTAATAGATGGTGTGTTGATGATGAACTCCTTGCTCTTGTGCTTCAAATCATAGTCTCCCCAACACTCAACTCTCTCTCTCTCTCAAAGATTTGGATTTGATGGAAAGATAATTTGAGAGGAAAGCAACTTGGGGAAGGCTAGAGATCAAGATTCATATGGTTAGAATGGAATATCTTAGTCTCAACACATGAGTAGGTGGTTGAGGGAGTCCTGGATTAGGGGGTGTTCGGATAGCCGGACTATACCTTCAGTCGGACTCCTGGACTATGAAGATACAAGATTGAAGACTCCGTCCCGTGTCCGGAAGGGGCTTTCCTTGGCGTGGAAGGCAAGCTTAGCGATACGGATATGAAGATCTCCTACCATTGTAACCGACTCTATGTAACCCTAACCCTATCCGGTGTCTATATAAACCGGAGGGTTTTAGTTCGTAGGACGGCGTACACATCAACAGTCATACCATAGGCTAGCTTCTAGGGTTTAGCCTCCTCGATCTCGTGGTAGATCTACTCTTGTACTACCCATATCATCAATATTAATCAAGCAGGACGTAGGGTTTTACCTCCATCAAGAGGGTTCGAACCTGGGTAAAACTTCGTGTCCCTCGCCTCCTGTTACCATCCGGCCTAGACGCATAGTTCGGGACCCCCTACCCGAGACCCGCCGGTTTTGACACTGACATTGGTGCTTTCATTGAGAGTTCCTCTGTGTCGTCGCCGTCAGGCTCGATGGCTCCTACGATCATCAATAATGATGCAGTCCAGGGTGAGACCTTCCTCCCCGGACAGATCTTTGTCTTCGGCGGCTTCGCACTGCGGGCCAATTCACTTGGCCGTCTGGAGCAGATCGAAAGCTACGCCCCTGGCCGTCAGGTCAGATTTGGAAGTTTAAACTACACGGCTGACATCCGCGGAGACTTGATCTTCGATGGATTCGAGCCACTGCCGAGCGCGCCGCTCTGTCACGACGAGCATGATTTAGCTCTGCCGCCGAACAGTGCCCTGGAGGCCGCACCCACGCCAGGTCCGACCCCTAATTCGGAGCCGACTGCGCCGATCGAGGATGGGCGGTTGGACGCCACCTCGGGGGCTGCAACCCCAACGGCGATTGAGCCGAACACGAGCCCAGTACTCTGCGAGACTTGTGACTCCAGGGAGCCGGACTCCTCTCCGGACTTCGAACCCTCCGCGCCCCTGCCGATTGAATCCGATTGGGCGCCGATCATGGAGTTCACTGCCACGGACATCTTTCAGCACTCGCCTCTCGGCGATATCCTGAAGTCACTGAAGTCTCTCTCTTTATCAGGAGAGCCCTGGCCGGACTATGGTCAGCAAGGTTGGGGTACGGACGATGAAGAAATTCAAAGCCCACCCACCACCCACTTTGTAGCCATTGTCGACGACTTAACCGACATGCCCGACTTCGACTCCGAAGACATCAACGGTATGGACGCCGATGAAGGAGATGATGAAGAACCAGCGCCTACTAGGCCCTGGAAAGCCACCTCGTCGTATGACATATACATGGTGGACACCCCAAAAGAGGGAGATGGTGATGGAACAGCGGAGGATGACCCCTCCAAGAAACAGCCTAAGCGCCGGCGGCAGCGGCGCCGCTCAAAATCCCATCAAAACAAACATGGTGATTCCAGCACGGGAGATAATAATACGCCGAAAAGCGCCGAAGAAAACCCCCTCCAGCAAGATTTAGCACAGGGGGATGGAGAAACCAGCCCTCATGAGAGAGCGGCAGACAGAGAGGTCGAGGACGATAATTATATGCCTCCCTCCGAAGACGAGGCAAGCCTCGACGACGACGAATTCGTTGTGCCAAAGGATCCCATCGAGCAAGAGCATTTTCAACGCAGGCTTATGGCCACGGCAAGAAGCCTCAAGAAAAAACAGCAATAGCTTAGAGCTGATCAAGATTTGCTAGTCGACAGATGGACTGAAGTCCTTGCGGCCGAAGAGCATAAACTCGAACGCCCCTCCAAGAGCTACCCAAAGCGCAGGTTGCTACCCCGATTAGAGGAGGAAGCACTTGACGCGGCCGACCGGCCACCTCGTGGTCGTGACAGAGAGGCCTCTCGGCCCTCCACTCAAGCCGCACCCCGTACCAAGGTACGGGAATATGCGTCGGACTTACGAGACATGTTGGAGGACAAGGCAAGGCAAACAAGATCGATCTACGGATCGCGTGGGCGCCCCACGGCTCGAGACGGCAACCGTCACGCCGGCCACAAATTCGGCAGGACCGAACACAGTAGACGAGGCTCACTGGAGCTACGTCATGATATAGCCCAGTACAGAGGCGCCGCACACCCACTCTGCTTTACAGACGAAATAATGGATCATCAAATCCCCGAGGGTTTCAAACCCGTAAACATCAAATCATATGATGGCACAACAGATCCTGCGGTATGGATCGAGGATTATCTCCTTCATATACACATGGCCCGTGGTGATGATTTCCACGCCATCAAATACCTCCCACTCAAGCTTAAAGGTCCAGCTCGGCATTGGCTTAACAACTTGCCAACATGATCAATTAGTTGTTGGGAGGACCTAGAAGCCGCATTCCTCGACAATTTCCAGGGCACTTATGTGCGACCCCCAGACGCCGATGACCTAAGTCACGTAATTCAGCAGCCAGAGGAATTGGCCAGGCAATTCTGGACACGGTTCCTAACAAAGAAAAATCAAATAGTCGACTGTCCGGACGCTGAGGCCCTAGCAGCCTTCAAGCACAATATCCGTGACGAGTGGCTGGCCCGGCACCTTGGTCAGGAAAAGCCGAAATATATGGCAACACTCACGACACTCATGACCCGCTTTTGCGCGGGAGAAGACAGCTGGCTTGCTCGTAGCAACAATATGACCAAGAACCCTGGTAATTCGGACACCAGGGATAGTAGTGGCAGGTCGCGTCGCAACAAGCAGAAGCGCCGCATTAACGGCGAAATGCTGAGGATACTGTCGGTGTTCTGGGAACAGGGGTCCCCAGACTTGCCTGCCTGCAGCCTGCGGCGTGGCTCAAAGGGGGCCCAGCGTGGCCCATCTTCACCAACACAAACCCAAGACCCTCGCGAGGGGCCAAGCCTCGCGGGGCGGACGACACGGAGCTTCCTCAGGCACGGCCTCATCAGGCTGGCTCACGAGGAGGCGGAGAGATCAAGGCGGGGTACCTCACGAGGTGCCCGTGATGCAAGCCATGACGACCAAGGGTGCCAGGCGGGTGCCAGCCCATGCAGTGTCCTCCTTTCCTCTTTGGTGCAAAGGGAGCAAGCGCAGCCGCGGAGTACCGAGGCATCAGGCAAAGGTTGCCGTTTCGGTGCAACAAGACCAAGACTGGGAGGACTGCAAGACGGAGGTCATCGTGGAGCTTTGTGCAGGCGAAGACTACTTTTGTCAGGATAGCTGATACTAGCTGTCCCCTTTCAAATTAGCCCGCCATTGTTGGCTCCCTTCCCGCTTGATATTTGGGAAGAGGACCAGGGCCTCTATAAATAGGACCAGCCACCCACAGGAGGGGGCAACTGAGCGAGAAGTTAGAGGTGGGAGACCGAGAGAGAGAGAGAGAGAGAGAAGGGTGACTGAACTCCTCCCAGCAGTTCATCGCCCCAGCCAAGAACAGACCCTCGCGAGGCTGTTCTTCCTTGTATTGTTCATCATCATCAGCCCAAGAGGCAATCCACCACACCACACACTGGAGTAGGGTATTACACCACAACGGTGGCCCGAACCAGTATAAACCTTGTGTCCCTTGTGTTATTCTTCCCATAGCTCAGACCTTAGTGTGGCGGAGGGGTGCAGGTAGGTAGGAGGCGAAGTCTCCGTGCGCATCCCAGTGTTCGAACCTCAAGGGTCTGCCAGAACCCGAAATCCGACATCTGGCGCGCCAGGTAGGGGTGCGCCGGGATTCGTCTTCCACCGCCCCATTCTCCTCCGACCATCACGCCCATGTCTGACGCTCGTCAGGCCCGCACCGAGCGCCGGGCCGCTCTCGCTTCCCGCATCGCCTAGACGGCCCCTGTCGGCGGGCGTCCTCGCCGTTCCCCGTCACCTGCCGTCAACGCCGCCACCGGCCCGGCGGGGGACGAGCAGCAAGCATCGTCTCAGCATCCGTCCGTGCGGCAAGACGGCAACACCGCAACTCCCTCGCTCACCCCAGCTGGTTCTTCGTCCCGCGCGCCCCGCGCGCCCGTGGAGCCTCGGGCTGCACTAATCGCGGCAAACGAGCTCCTGCGCTACCGTCCCGTCGAAGACGTCTACGAAGAATGGCTCGACCGCGTCGCCGAGCTCGTTCGCACCGCAGGGGGCTCTCCTGCGCCGTCCGTTCCGCTGCACCGCACCCCGCCCCGCGCGGGTGATGAAGCTCCGGCGGCGCCCTGGCCGCCTCCTCGTCAGGAAGGCGCCATGGCTCCAAGGCGCGTGGCCCCTGGGCGGAACCCGCCCCGTCAGGCGCCAGGCGGCAAGAGCAGAGCTGCCAAGAAGTCCCTCGTCTGCAAGAAGCTGACCGGGCGCTCCCTGCTCCAGCACGTCGCGACCATGCTCCTGCTCCCGCGCGTCAAGACCCCGCGCTGCTCCCAGCTGCAGCGCGTGGGGACATGCAAGACCAAGCCCTCCGTCACCCAAGGCCTCCTATGGCCACAGCAGGCTGCCGCGCCTTCGCCGCCGAGCTACGCAGCGTCGCGTGGCCCGGCAAGTTCAAGCCAGACCTGCCTCCTCGCTACGACGGCATGGCTGACCCTACGGAGTTCCTCTAGCTCTACGAGCTAGGCATCGAAGCTGTTAACGAAGACGAGAAGGTCATGGCGAACTGGTTCCCCATGGCGCTCAAGGACGGGGCCCGCACCTGGCTCCTGAACCTAGCTCCAGGCACAATCTCCTCCTGGGACGAGATGCGCACCAGCTTCATCGCCAACTTCCAAGGCACTCGCGACCGGCCACCCGCCGTGAGTGACATGCGCCGCATCAAGCAACAGCCCGAGGAGACCCTGCAAAAGTACATCTAGCGCTTCAACAACGCACGCGTCAAGATTCCCAAGGTGACTGAGGAGGCCATCATCTCCGCCTTCTTCGACGGCGTGCACGACGTCAAGATGAAGGAGGAGCTGGCGATGCATGAAGAACTGTGCACTTCCTTGGAGCTGTTCAACCTGGCAACCAAGTGTGCCAGGGCCGAGAAAGGGCGTCTCTCCCTCCTCGAGCTACCTGCCGCAGACCCAGAAGAGAAGAAGCCCAAGGCCAAGGATGTGAAGCGCAAGGGGGCTGCCGTGCTTGCGGCAGAACCAGACACCAAGCGGGGCAGAGATCAGCCCGAACCTTCCAAGGGCAGTCGGTACTGCATGTACCACGACCTCCACACCCACAACACCAACGAATGTCAAGAGCTCCGAGCCGTGCGAGAAGGAAGGATCGGCCGTCGCCCTGACCGCGGTGACCGGGGCTACGGTCGAGGAGGAGGAAGGAACGCAGGACGCTGGAAAGACCGTGGCCCGCGCCAAGGGTGGCGCGATCAACCTCGTGAGGATTGCTGGCAAGACCCACCTCGCGAGGGAGACTGGAGGGGTCAGCCTCGCGAGGATCGCCCGCAAGGCAACGCAGGCGTCTCCCCGCTGCTGCCGCAACCAAGGAGAAACGAGGACCGCCACCAGGACGAGGGGGCTGGGGGCTTTCCTGCATCCTGGGCGGGGCACAAGCCCCAGCCTCTCAGCGCATCTTCAAGCAGTTCGCCCGTGAAGTGAACGCAGTCCTCCCCAGGCTCGAAGCCACGCGCCCTCTTAGGTGGTCGGCGTGCGCCATCACGTTCAGCTTAGCAGATCAGCTCAAGTGTGCGGCTACAGCCGGAGTCCTCCCGATGCTTTGTTCCCCAATCGTCAGCAACGTGGTGGTCACCAAGACCCTCATTGATGGCGGGGCAGGGCTCAACATCCTGTCCGTGGAAACATTCAACAATCTCCAAGTGCCCTACAGCCAGCTTCAGCCAACCAAGCCTTTCTCCGGTATCACCGACGGCTCCACGGTCCCGATTGGGCAGGTCCGCCCCCCTGTCACCTTCGGGGCACACGACAACTACTGCATCGAGCTCATCGACTTCGACGTCACTCACATTCGCCTGCCGTACAACGCCATCCTTGGGTACCCAGCGCTGGCCAAGTTCATAGCCGTAACTCACCACGGCTACAACGTCCTCAAGATGCCAGGAAGCGGCGGAGTCATCACGGTGCCCTGTGAAGAGAAGGACGTAGTGTGTTCCCTGGAACGAGCCTTTCAGGCCGCGTCACTGGAAGACCCGGATCGTAGAAGCATGAGGCTTCCCGAGACCGCCCCTAAGAAGAAGACATCATCCGGCCCGACCACTCAGGAGGCAGCCCTCTAGGCCCGTGCCTGCCCAGGGGGAACCTCCTTCCATCGCATAGGAAAGCACGCCCGGCGCCCTCCTCAGGCAGGGCTCGGGGGCTCTCCCCTGGAGGGCCACCGACCTAGCTAGGGTCACGAGGGAGGCGTTTGGGCACCACATGGAGATGTGTTTCGAAGCACGTTTCCCTCAAGAAGGAGCAAGGCAAGGAGATCCAGACCCTCAGGAGTTCGTCAACAAGGCCATTCAGGAGCTACAGGAGTCAAGAGTCATGAAAGGCGGCCGCCGCCTACCAGCAGTGGCTCCCCATCCAGGCGAGGATGGTGGGCTGCGCGTCTGCATCGACATACCAGGGTTCAACCGAGTCGCCTCTCTGGAGCGCCTCTGGCCCTCGCGAGTGGGGCGCTGCGGAGGCCCACCCCACAGCTACGTTCGCATGCCTTACGGCTTACCGAACGCGGCTGCCACGTACCAGCGCCTCACGAGGGGCATCACGGAGGCACGGGAGGCCAGGCGTTCTGCAGTCCTGGCGGGGATGGAGATGGTCCGCAAGGAGCCGCCAGCGTCTCCGGAGCCTCCCGAGGCCCTTGGGCCTAGGGGCTCGTGAGGATCGGCTTATGCTGCCCACCGAGTCTGCTACACCAACGCTCCTTCGTCCTCGACGTCATCAGGTGACATCTTTCGAGTTTCATTTCCAGCTGAGAGCGCCCCCCAGGGCTGCATTATTCCCAGGCCCCGTGGGTCCGTCCCTGCGGCGTGTATCCCTTTTTATTTTCATGTTGTTAGCTTACCTTGTTGGGGGCGCCCCTCGGGCTGCATGATCCCCAAGTCGCTCGGGCCTGACCCAGTGATGTCCGCCTTCCCAGCATCTATTTGAACGAATCCACTCCTTCGCGGCTAATGCGTTTTACCTAGTTGCCTGCTCAGCTGACGCCAACTAACGGAGCTGCTCCCAAATGGCACGACGCTTGCGCATGGGTCCGTCCCTGCAACGCCGACAAACCTAGATGGCTGAGCTCTGGCCGCGGCAGCCCCGCACAGCGTCACCTCATCAAGCCTTCAGTGCCTCACTACCCCTCAGAAGCAACCAACGGCTGACTGTCAATTGTCATGGCAACCCCCTTGTTTTTTCTATGATGGACCTACAGGACCTCCTGAAGGAGCTGCGAGGCCCTTGCGGTGTCTCCTTCGCTCTCGTCCGCGCGAACCGCTTGCACGTTAAAGGGGGAGTGCCTGAGCATCGCGACTCAGGGCTCCTACTGGCTCTCCAACCCTCACCCTCTGGCCTTGTCCACGGCATCGCGACCTGGCATACCAGCGACGGCTGAGACTCGCTCGGGGGCCGGGACCCGAGGACGTAGAGCAGAAAGGGGAGCAAAGGCGAGAGGGGAGGGACACGCGGGGACCTCGCCAAGCAACCTCATGCCTGCCGATGCACGGACCCGGTGACACACCAGAAAGCGGCCCCTGATTCTCGAGATAAGTCACCGCCCGGAAGCGCTAGCTACCATGGAATCATCCCCGCACCTAATGCAATCCCATGTTAGCGACGCCGCTCTCCTTTCTCACCGAACGACGGCTGCTTGAGTGCCAAAGGGGACCTCCCGAGCATCGCGACTCAGGGGCTCTTACCGGACTCCGGGTCGCTCACCTCCTGGCGTTGACCACGGCATCGTGACCTGGCATACCAGCGACGGCTGAAGCCGCCTTGGGACTGGGACCTGTCGGCGCAGAGCACCAAGCCCTCGTGAGGTTCGAAAGGGAGGACTGAGCTAAAATGAAAGGAGCAACTCGCACAATTCCACGACAAGGGTTATATTAACAAAACAGGATCACAGACACCTTACAAATCCCCACGGGACCCGTCTTTGATTCCTCGCAGGGAACAGATCCTAAAGGGACACAAACTACGCGCGTCCCTGCAAAAGACGCCATCATCAACAGTGGGGCGTCAAGCACAGACGCCAACCCCATCCAGATCAGAGTCGGCGGCAGCCTAACGAGCCCGCCCTGCTCCAGGAGCGGCGCCGGCTCGAGGGCTTGTAGCTGTTGTCGCTCGTCTTCGGAGTCGCAAAGAGCTTGCCGGAGTCGCTGGAACCTCCTCCGCCTCCTCTGCCTGAGGAGCCGTCAAGGGAGCGGTCGGCGGGCCCAGTCCTCGCTGCAGCAGGGCCCCGGCCACCTCTCCCGGGGCAGCACTCCAGCCGGCGCCCGCTCGCATCGAAGACCTTGAAGAGCATCACCGAAGCACCGTCCTAATCCAAGTGGATCACGAAGACACCCCTTGTCCTGCAAACCCGGGCGATCTCTCTCCAGCCCCGAGTCATGAAGACCTCGCCCGGGGCAACGACCGCGACCTCTGCCTCAGTCGCGAGGGTGCTGCAGCCGGCGTGCTGCAGCCAGAGCTCTAGGGGCTCCCCCTGCGAGATGATGGAGGCGAAGAAGGGAGGAAGGCGAATCCAAGACTGAAGAGGAATGACGATGTGGAGCACGAACTCTCGGGAGGATCCCTCGGAGTGGACCCTTGGAGGGACGACCCACACCTTCGTGACCCGTCGGCGCCGACGGCGGCGCCACCCGTGGCGGTCAGCATCAGCTCCTTCAGGGCCCTCTATGTGGGCGTACAATGGAAGCGGGAACCCCGGCGGCGCCCGCTCGCACCAAGGCCTCGACACCACCTGAAGGGCCCCCTCGTCCGGGCCACGGGGGACGAGCCGTTTCTTTGGCGGGAGTGGGTCTGGTTCCTCTCGGGGAGCCTTTCCCTTCTCTGACATCGAGAACCGGCGGATCGGAGCCATCGCAGCAAGACGGAGCAAGGACCGGGAAGAAGGAGAAGCAAGGAGGGATGGACCGGAAGGGCGCGCGCCGTTCCGTACTTATAGCCAGCGAAGGCCAACCGCCGCCCTCCATGATTGCAGGTAATCATGACCCACTTTGCATGCAGGGACTTGTGCAATCCGTGCAGTTGCCGAGGCACCATGGGGAAGTGGAGATGCCCACGTCCAATCAACCGCCACGCGGCGCCCAAGGCCGCAGGCTGTTAGGGCCCGCGGCGCTTCGCTCTTGCCCTTCCGCCTCCCTGCACGGCCGAGTCCGGGCGCGCCTTGGGCCCGGGGGCTACTGTTGGCATTCTGGGAACGGGGGTCCCCAGACTTGCCTGCCCGCAGCCTGCGACATGGCTCAAAGGGGGGCCCAGCGCGGCCCATCTTCACCAACAGAAACCCAAGACCCTCGCGAGGGGACAAGCCTCGCGGGGCGGACGACACGGAGCTTCCTCAGGCACGGCCTCATCAGGGTGGCTCGCGAGGAGGCGGAGAGATCAAGGCAGGGTACCTCACGAGGTGCCCGTGACGCAAGCCATGACGACCAAGGGCGCCAGGCGGGTGCCAGCCCGTGCAGTGTCCTCCTTTCCTCTTTGGTGCAAAGGGGGCAAGCGAAGCCGCAGAGTACCGAGGCATCAGGCAAAGGTTGCCGTTTCGGTGCAACAAGACCAAGACTAGGAGGACTACAAGATGGAGGTCATCGTGGAGCCCAAGACGGCGTCATCACCAGAGCTTTGTGCAGGCGAAGACTACTTTTGTCAGGATAGCTGATACTAGCTGTCCCCTTCCAAATTAGCCCGCCATTGTTGGCTCCCTTCCCGCTCGATATTTGGGAAGAGGACCAGGGCCTCTATAAATAGGACCAGCCACCCGCAGGAGGGGGCAACTGAGTGAGAAGTTAGAGGTGGGAGACCGAGAGAGAGAGAGAGAGAGAGAGAGAGAGAGAGAGAGAGAGAGAGAGAGAGAGAGAGAGAGAGAGAAGGGTGACTGAACTCCTCCCAGCAGTTCATCGCCCCAGCCAAGAACAGACCCTCGCGAGGCTGTTCTTCCTTGTATTGTTCATCATCATCAGCCCAAGAGGCAATCCACCACACCACACACTGGAGTAGGGTATTACACCACAACGGTGGCTCGAACCAGTATAAATCTTGTGTCCCTCGTGTTATTCTTCCCATAGCTCAGACCTTAGCGTGGCGGAGGGGTGCAGGTAGGTAGGAGGCGAAGTCTCCGCGTGCACCCCAGTGTTCGAACCTCAAGGGTCTGCCGGAACCCGAAATCCGATAGATACGGCAGTTAATGCCGGATTCAGAGGCTCTAAATCCGGTCAGCGGAAAAAGCCATTCAAAAGGAATCCTAGGGGGCCATCCAGTTTGGACCGAATACTCGACCGCTTGTGCCAGATACATGGCACCCCCGAAAAGCCGGCCAATCACACCAACAGGATTGTTGGGTGTTCAAGCAGGCAGGCAAGTTAAACGCCGAAAATGAAGACAAGGGGCTGCATAGCGATGACGACGAGGAGCCCCGGCCACCGAACAACAGTGGACAGAAGGGTTTTCCCCCACAAGTGCGGACGGTGAACATGATATACGCAACCCACGTCCCCAAAAGGGAGCGGAAGCGCGCGTTAAGGGACGTATACGCGGTAGAGCTGGTCGCCCCAAAGTTCAACCCATGGTCCTCCTGCCCGATCACCTTTGATCGAAGGGACCATCCCACTAGCATCCCTCATGGCAGATTTGCTACATTGGTTCTAGACCCAATTATTTACGGATTTCATCTCACTAGAGTCCTTATGGACGGCGGCAGCAGCCTGAACCTGCTTTACCAGGATACAGTGCGGAAAATGGGCATAGATCCCTCGAGGATTAAGCCCACCAAAATGACCTTTAAAGGCGTAATACCAGGTGTAGAGGCCAATTGTACAGGCTCAGTCACACTTGAAGTGGTCTTCAGATCTCCGGATAATTTCCGAAGCGAGGAGTTAATCTTCGACATAGTCCCGTTTCGCAGTGGTTATCACGCACTGCTCGGGCGAACCGCATTCGCTAAGTTCAATGCGGTACCGCATTACGCATACCTTAAGCTCAAGATGCCAGGCCCTCGAGGAGTAATTACGGTCAATGTAAACACCAAACGCTCCCTCCGAACGGAGGAGCACACGGCGGCCCTTGCAGCGGAAGTACAAAGCAGCCTCTCCAGGCAGTTCTCCATTCCGGCCAGTAAACGACCGGACACCGTCAAGCCCGCCCAGAGTAACCTACAACAAGACCGCCTGGCACGATCCGAGCAGGCATAGCAATGCGGCCCCAACCCCAACCCTCGCAAAAAGGCGACGCCAATACTTCACGTACATAACTACGGTCTAGAGATACCATGGGCACAGGGGGAGGGGCACCATCACGGCACGCCCAAAACACGGCTTAAACCATACCAGGGGCTGCCGATTTTTTAATTTTCTCTTACTTTCAGGACTTCATACTTCGGAAGGCCTATTCGGCAGTTCAATTGCCGCACAAACGATGCAAGAACCAGGGAAGCAGACAAGCCACGCCGCATTATGGAACTCCCAGGTGGTCTCTATCATGAGCAGTATACCCGTTCCGCATACTATTCCGCAGCTTGCCCCTGGAACGGACATGTTAACTAGTCCAACCTTCCACTTATCACATTACTTGTATCGTTCTGCCTTGATCGCACACCCTTTTAATAAACAATGCATAGCTTTCGTCTATTTTTGCATTACCTTTTTTCTTTATATATGTTCCTTAACGACATGTTGCACCCGTACACGTTGGTACGGCCAAAATACGCCAGGGGCTTTAGTACCCCTCAATATGGTGTGAGAAGTCTAAACACTTTCACAAGTGCGGTACCCCGAACTTATAGCATTATATGCATCGGCTCCGAATCATGTCTTGGGTCAATAGTTGGGTTTGCCCGGCTCCTATGTTTTGGTGCCTTACGTTCCGCTATGTCGGCTAAGGTAGCACTAGGAGAACCACTGCGATTGTGCCCAAGTTGAGCTGGGTCGAGCACCTCAGTGGAGAAAGCTAAAACTGACTGTCATGATGAAGCGAGAGCTGGTCGCTGTTCGAGAGGTTTTTTCGAGTCCCTAAAGACTTATGCCGCTTAGGGCGAGGAGCCGGCTCTGTGCGGCCAAGGGGTGGGTAGCGCCCCGAACTCGGTCTTCCGAATACCATGGGCTTCGCCGAAATTTAAAATTATAGAATTCTATGGCTAAGTGAGAGTGTTCACGCATTATAGTCCGATTGCCTTGTTCGTTGGGCTGAGCGCCTCCCTCGAAGGACCCAAACATGGGAAAAAGAGCGCTCAGGTTTATCCCCGAACACCCCAGCACTAGCGGCATGGGGGCAGAAGCCGACGACTCGCCATCTCTCAGAATTGATAAACAGCCGCACAAAAGGTAATATTTTAAATTCCAACAAGCATTGCTTAGCGCATATAAACAAGTTTTCAGCGCACAGGACAAAACGAGCAAGTTTCACTCAAAAATTACATCCCTAGAACATTCATCCGCCACAAGACAGGCACCCTTCAGAACATCCTTATAGTAATTCTCGGGCTTGCAATGCTCTTTCCCCAGCGGTGGCCCGTCCTTCACAAGCTTCTCAGCATCCACCTTGCCCCAGTGCACCTTAGCACGGGCAAGGGCCCTACGGGCACCCTCAATGCAGACAGAGCGCTTGATGACTTTGAGCCTTGGACAGGCCTCCACCAGCCGCCGCACCAGCCCGAAATAGCTCCCAGGCAGAGCCCCTCCAGGCCACAGCCGAACAATGAGGCCCTTCATGGCCTGTTCGGCCGCCTTGTGGAGCTCGACCAGTTGCTTCAGCTGGTCGCTCAGGGGCATGAGGTGTCCGGCCTCAGCGTACTGAGACCAGAACACCTTCTCCGTCGAGCTTCCCTCCTCGGCTCGATAGAATGCGGCGGCATCGGACACACTCCGGGGAAGATCTGCGAACGCTCCTGGAGAGCTCCGGATTCGGGTAAGTAACAAGTAACTCACGTTTATGTGTTTGCTTTGCATAAAGAATGCCTTACCCGCTGCTATCTTCTTCACCTCATCCAACTCCTGGAGGGTCTTCTGGGATTCGGCCTTGGCAGACTTGGCATTTTCAATAGCCACTGCGAGCTCGGACGCTCTCTTTGAGTCAAGCTCCAAACTCTCATGTTTTTCCATGAGATCCTAGAGCTCTTGCCACACCTTGCCAACCTCGGCCTCAAACTTCTCCCGCTCGATGCGCTCCGTGGCCGCCCTCTTCTCGGCCTCGTCCAGCGCTTGCTTAAGGGTCGCCACCTCAGACGTGGCCCCTACAATAGCCACGATAATCCTGTCATTTTTTGCAATTGCACCTTTATATATATATATATTTAAGCAAGGTATTTCTTACCTTCATTGTCCTCGAGCTGCTTCTTGGCACGCCCGAGCTCTTGCTCGGACCGCTCGAGGTTCTTCTTTAGCGTGTCCACTTCCGCAGTCAGTGCGGCGGACGCAAGCAGATAAGCCTGCATACGCATATTGACTCCTTTTTGTTAGACTCCTGCGAATTTTATTTGATCCTCTATTCGGCTTTTCTTCCCGAACGCCAAACAGAGCATCAGGGGCTACTGTCTATGCGGTAATATTATTTACACATTCTTTACTTACCTCAAAGCCTGTTAAAAGGCTAGTACAAGCTTCAGTCAGTCCGCTCTTGGCGGACTGAACCTTCTGGATCACCGCACTCATAATAGTGCGGTGCCCCTCGTCGATGAAGGCGCCTTGGTGCGCCTCCAACAGATTGTCCGGCGCCTCCGGTTGGACGGGGGTCGCCGACACAGTGGGCTGGCTCCTCTTGGAAGGAGGTCACCCGCCGGACTCTGGAACCTTTGAAGGTTCCGGAGCAGTGTCCGGCCTAGAGCCGGACTTGGAGCCCTGGGGGGGGGGGTTTCATTCCCTTTGCTCCTGGAGTCTGGGAGGTCGCCTTGCGGCGCCTCCAGGACCACCTCCTCCCGGCTTGGAACCTGTTGGGACAACACTTCGGTGTCGTCCGTAGGGTGGGGGGAGGAGGCCGTCGGAAGCGAGTTCACATCCGACGAGTCCAGTGAGCCGCTCGACGACGCGTCGAGCCGATCTTTGGGTGGGCTGCATAAACACATTCGACATAAGGGAAAGCTGTGCAATAAACGAATACTATGAATTACTCTGGTATCCGGATACTTAAGATTTTGCCAGGGGCTTGGCCCTGGGCGGCCACTCCTCTTCGCCGTCGTCGGCGTCGATGGAGGAGTCCGGAGGAAGGGTTCTCCCCTTCTTGGACCCTTCGGCCTCCCCAGTTGGGGCGACCTTTCTTTCCTTCCCTTCCCCCACTGGAGGAGGAGAGGACTCTTCTTCCCCCTCCTCGTCTTCGTGGGAGGAGTGTGTCTTGGATTCGTCGGATGGTGAATCCGACACCTCCGGGTGTCGGGCACTCTTTCGAGTCCCCGTGGCCTTCTTCTTGGCCTTCTTCTCCGGCACCACATAGGGTGCCGGAACCAGCAGCTTCGCCAAGTGGGCATCGACTGGGCCTTCGAGCAAAGGTGCCGGACAGTCGATCCGTCCGGACTTCGCCTGCCAATCCTGTCAAAGGTAAGGGAGCTTAAATCCCGCATAGAGTTAAACTATGAAAAACTAGTGCCCTGTAAAAGGTACAAAAAACTTACCGCGCTAGCGTGACGCTGCGCGCTGAATCTGCGATCCTCGGTAGCGGATGCGGGAGCCTTGGCGCCCTTGAAAAGCACCTTCCAGGCATCTTCGTACATCATGTCGAAGAGCCTGCTCAGAGTTCGGTGCTGCGCCGGATTGAACTCCCACAGATTGAAGGCCCGTTGTTGACACGGAGGCTCACGCGGATGAGCATAACCTGGACTACGTTGACGAGCCTGAGCTGCTTGTCCACCAGGGATTGGATGCATGTTTGCAGTCCGGTCACCTCCTTTTTGCTGCCCCACGACAGGCCCGTCTCTTTCCAGGACGTGAGCCGCGCTGGGGGTCCGGACCGGAACTCGGGGGCTGCGACCCACTTAGGGTCGCGTGGCTCGGTGATGTAAAACCACCCCGGTTGCCACCCCTTCAGGGCCACAAAGGAGCCCTCGAGCCATAGGACGTTGGCCATCTTGCCCACCATGGAGCCTCCGCACTCCGCCTGGTTGCCGCGCACCACCTTCGTCTTGACATTGAAAGTCTTGAGCCATAGGCCGAAATGGGGGCGGATGCGGAGGAAAGCCTTGCACATGACGATGAACGCCGAGATGTTGAGGACAAAGTTCGGGGCCAGATCATGGAAATCCAGGCCGTAGTAGAACATGAGCCCCCGGACAAATGGGTGGAGAGGAAAGCCCAGTCCGCGGAGGAAATGGGGGAGGAACACCACCCTCTCATGGGGCCTAGGGGTGGGGATGAGCTTCCCCTCTTCGGGAAGCCGGTGCGCAATGTCGTTAGACAGGTATCCGACCTTCCTTAGTTTTTTGATGTGCCCCTCCGTAACGGAGGAGGCCATCCACTTGCCTCCCGCTCCGGACATAGCTGGAGAAGGTTGAGATGGGGAATGCGGACTTGGGCGTTGGAGCTCGAGTGCGCGAGAATGGATAAGCAAGGGAGGAAGAAGGCGTAGGTGAAAAGGTGGATCCTTATCCCCTTATATGGGTGGACGCGACTACATGTCCCCACCAGCCTGGTAAAACTCGCTTATCTCCCAAGCGCCATAATCAATGGCGTGGTTGGGTTACCCATGCCCGTATTGATGAGAATCCCGGAATAAGGGGACACGATCTCTGCTTTAACAAGACGTGCCAAGGAAACCGCCTCGCATAACGTGTTGAGATGGGACAGTAAAATGGTTTGAATAAAAGCTTGGCCGTGGTGTGATGTCACACTACGGAATACGTCAGCAGATTAGATTTGTGTAAATAATATTCTCTCTATGGCAATATGTGGAAACTTATTTTGCAGAGCCGGACACTATCTTTGTGTTCAAAATCCTCTATGAAGTACTTGGAGGAGGAACCCGCCTTGCAATGCCGAAGACAATCTGCGCGCCGGACTCGTCGTCATTGAAGCCTGGTTCAGGGGCTACTAAGGGAGTCCTGGATTAGGGGGTGTTCGGATAGCCGGACTATACCTTCAGCCGGACTCCTGGACTATGAAGATACAAGATTGAAGACTCCGTCCCGTGTCCGGAAGGGACTTTCCTTGGCGTGGAAGGCAAGCTTGGCGATACGGATATGAAGATCTCCTACCATTGTAACCGACTCTATGTAACCCTAACCCTATCCGGTGTCTATATAAACCGGAGGGTTTTAGTCCATAGGACGGCGTACACATCAACAGTCATACCATAGGCTAGCTTCTAGGGTTTAGCCTCCTCGATCTCGTGGTAGATCTACTCTTGTACTACCCATATCATCAATATTAATCAAGCAGGACGTAGGGTTTTACCTCCATCGAGAGGGCCCGAACCTGGGTAAAACTTCGTGTCCCTCGCCTCCTGTTACCATCCGGCCTAGACGCATAGTTCGGGACCCCCTACCCGAGATCCGCCGGTTTTGACACCGACAGTGGTTCTCTCTCAGAAAATGTATGCTCGAAGTGTAGGCACATTATGATGGCTCTCTTAAAAAATGAAGAGTGGGTGGAGGGGTATTTATAGCATCCGCACAAAATCTAACCGTTACACACAATTTACCAAACTCTGTGGGACCGAATCAGAAAACCCGGTCAGACTGATTCAGTTCATAATGTGACCGTTAGGCATTTCGGTGGGACCGATATGATCAACTCGGTGGTACCGATGTGCTAGGGTTTGGGTAAAACCTCAACTTGGTTTGACTGATTACACAAACTCGGTGGGACTGATTTTGGTAATAAGCAAAACAGAGAGTTGGTCGAGCAAACTTGGTGGGACCGATTGCATATTTCGGTGAGACCGAAATAGTTGCAACAGGTAACAGAGAGTTTGCAAGCCCATCTCGGTGAGACCGAGATCCCATCGGTGATACCGAACTGATTAGGGTTTCTGGCAGTGGCTATGTCAAATGAACTCGGTGGCGCCGGATAGATCAAATCGGTGGGGACGAGTTTGACTTTTGGTTTAGGACATATGTGGAAATGAGAAAGTGGTTGAGGGCTTTGGAGCATATCACTAAGCACTTTGAGAAAGCAAGCCATTAAGCAACACCTCATCCCCTTTTAATAGTATTGGTTTCCTATGGACTCAATACGATCTTGGATCACTAAAATGAAAATGCAGAGTCTTGAGCTTTTGAGCTTTTGCCAATCCTTTGTTCTTAGCATCTTGCAGGGGTTCCACATCCTCTCATCCACGCCACTCCATTTGTTGAACTTATCTGAAATATACTAGATAAAAACATTAGTCCAACAAGAGATATGTTGGCATTGATTACCAAAACCACCTCGGGAGCACTTGTGCTTTCAACATGCTCCAGTGCATATAAATTGGTTGAAAAGACAAATCTGTGTCCTTGGGTGAATGCTTAGGTCCCATGCAAGAAATGGGAATGAATTTCAAACACCAGGGCACCATTGATTGCCGGCAAAACGTTGAGATACCTAGTTTTTAAATTTTAGTAAATCCAAAACTCGTCTGAAATTCATAAAACTTGGTGGTATCATGGAGTGGGATCAACATGCTGTGGTAAAAAAATTGTCCCATTTGGGGCAGGTTTGGGTATAAGCTTCTCACAAATCAGAGCTTATCACAACAAGCATGATGGTTTCGATAGGGAACGTCCCACCTTTGGGGACGAAATGATATCCATTACCTCTTATTGCTTTCAAATGTTTTCTAGTGTCAACATAGAACAACAGGAGTGTTGTGTCAATTTTCGTGATTTTTTGGGGTTCGTTTGGACATTTTTATGCATTAACTGAGTTTTCAATGCATTTATGTGCATAATTCAAATTTGAACTACATGCACATGCTCCAGTGCATATAAATTGGTTGAAAAATCAAATCCGTCTCCTTGGGTGCATCCTTAGGTCCCATGCAAGAAATTTGAATGAATTTCAAACACCAGGGCACCGTTGATTGCCGGCAAAACGTTGAGATACTTTGTTTTTAAATTCTAGTAAATCTAAAACTCATCTGAAATTCATGAAACTTGGCATGCTATCATGGAATGGAATCCAACATGCTGTGGTATTTTTCGTGTCCATTTTGAGAGAAGGCGCACTCGAATAATGAGAGCCTACAAAGGCATTTTGAAAAAATAGCTGCCACTTTAATATCTCAAACATTTGTATAATTCAAACCATGTGTGTTTAGTTAGCCATTCATGTGACGCCATGTGTCTTGGTTTTAATGGCTATAGGAGGTGCCATGTGGATAGCTGCTTGACTGAACGGGAGGCGTGCGAGCGAAGTCCGGTGCGCAGGCTCACCGGGAAGCGTATAAGCTGTTCAACGCAGGATTTGTGCATCTCTTCAACGCAAATGGTTCAGATTACGGTATGCAAATTAAAGCCAGACTTCGGCGCTAAGCCAAGAGACACCGCGATTTGTCAAAATATGCAGCTAAAAATCAATAGCACTATCTATTTTTTGCAACTAAAATTCAGTAATTAAGCATAGATTTCATTCATACTAGAGATTAAGTAGTCGTTCTCACCGGGAAGCGAGATAGCCTTGGACCACCGCCCGCCTCTCTCCCACTGGTCTATATTAATGGCACCACCGAGTGGCTGCACCCCCATCCTCACCACACACACAATTCCTCTCTCTCCGCCCGCATCCTCGATGCCGCTCTGAGTCCTTAGAGCCGTCAGTGTACGAGGATGCCGCCGAAGAGCCCCATCGGAGGGAGTGGCAACGCCGGGGCTGCTGAAGGACCGGGGCACGATGTGAATATGGAGACAGAGGTTTCCGTCGCTGCCGACAAGGTGGAGAACGAGGCTGCCAACAAGCAGAGGCAGGTCGAGAAAGAACCGCAAGCGACTCTAGAAGACCTAGACTTCATCAACAACCTCTGAAGGAATTTTGGAGGATTTTAGGACATACACCCCACCCCATATTGGTTGCTTCATTCATATGCTTACAATCGTCCATAAGCATTTCTTCTTTGGATTCATCTGTACTAGTTTTCTTAGTGATTTTTTCATCCAATCCAACCTCTTGTGAATAAGGCTACATGTTTCTAGATTGTAATCAAATGCCCATGTTAATCATGCCAGATCAAAGATGGCACATTGGTGCATTTTACAAATCCCTGCAAACCAAATGGGCGTGTAGCAGTGTTCAAAACTGCATGTAGGCACTAACATGCTCTCTTCTTTTGCAGATAATAATAGGACCGGAGGTGGATAATGTTTATAACGACAATCACATCGAATGCCTGGATCTGCATCTCTCAAATATTACTTTGAACTCCTACCGAGGGACCTTACCGGAGATTACACTCGCCAGGTTCTTTCTTGCCAGAGCAAAGGTGCCGAGGGTACTGAGTTTGAACATGCATTTAATTAGGAAAGATCAATGGTATGATTATCAGAGCCGACAGGTACTGCGGAATGGAAGTGCCTCCAAAAATGCCGAACTTCATATTGGAAGAGCATATGGCAAAGCAATTGGAAGTCATTGTGTCAAACCCATACATGACTTGTCAGCGGCTGATCCCTTTTCAAAAATGATGCGGTTTGCAATGTTTTAATTTGGGCATTGTAATCTTTGAATTTGAACCTTGCAATATTTATGGTATTTGTTATATTGAACCGTTTCTGTTCTCTTGTCTCAACACAAACAGTTCATCTGAGTTAACTGCATGTCGTATATCGCACACACCTTGATCTGGATGACCATTTCTTTTGTGTTGCCTAATCACAAACAGTTCATCCGAGTGAACTGTATGCTGTACATCGCACACACCTTGATCTGGCTGACCGTCTCTTTTTTGTTGACTAATCACAAATAGTTCATCCAAGTGAACCGTATGTTGTACATCACACACACCTTCATCTGGATGCCCGTTTCTTTTGTTCCTCCTCATCGAAAACAGTTAATTGAACTGAACCGTATGCCGTGAACATGCAACTAAAATATGAATCGTGTTTGATGTATCCTCCATCGCAAATGTTTTGCACCTTTTTTATGGTTATTTTACACCACTATTTGTGATTATTGCATCACACACAGTTTCGTCGAAGGGTCACTGATCGTAGTGTCGTGTTGCAGCATCCTGCAGTAGTGCAAGGCAATACCTTCATTAACCATAAAGTGGCATTTCTCCCAATTCAAGACAAGATTTGTTTGTTCACATCTTTGCAAAACTCGATCAAGATTACTTAAACAATCATCAAAAGACTTCCCATAAACAGAAAAGTCATCCATGAAAACCTCAACAATCTTTTCACGAAAGTGAGAGAATATAGCAGTCATACACCTTTGAAAGGTAGCAGGTGCATTACATAAACCAAAAGGCATACGTCTATAAGCATAGGTTCCAAAAGGACAAGTAAAAGTGGTATTTTCTTGATCCGGTTGAGAAACAGGTATTTGTGAAAAGCCAGAATATCCATCAAGGAAGCAAAAGTGTGTGTGCTTAGATAATCTTTCAAGCATTTGATCAATAAAAGGCAAAGGGTAATGATATTTTCTAGTTGCTTTGTTTAATTTTCTAAAATCTATTACCATTCTATAGCCTGTAACAATTCTTTGTGGAATAAGTTCATTCTTATCATTAGGAACAACAGTTATACCTCCTTTCTTAGGAACACAATGAACAAGACTTACCCATCTACTATCAGCTATAGGATATATTATACTTGCTTCCAGAAGTTTTAATATTTCCATTCTTACAAATTCTTTCATCTTCGGATTTAACCGACGTTGGTGATCAACAATGGGTTTAGCATCAGGTTCCATGTTAATTTTCTACTGACATAGAGTGGGAGTAATGCCCTATAAATCATCAAGATTATATCCAACAGAAGCTCAGTGCTTCCTCAGAACTTTCAATACTCTTTTCTTCTTCATGTTCTAAAAGGTTAGCACTAATAATAATATGATATATCTTCTTTTCATCAAGATAAGCATATTTCAAAGTGTTTGGCAATTATTTTAATTCAAACACAGGATCACCTTTAGGTGGAGGAGGACCTCCTAGAGTTTCAATAGGCAAATTGTGTTTAAGCAGAGGATGTTGTTCAAAGAAAAATTGATCTATTTCATTTCTTTCATGCATATGTAAATCGTTTTCATGGTCTAGCAAATATTGTTCTAAAGGATCAGTAGGTGGAACAACAATAGAGGCAAGACCAATTAGTTCATCCTTACTAGGAAATTCTTTTTCATGAAGCTTTCTACTGAACTTGGAAAAATTAAACTCATGAGACTCATCACCAAAACTAACACCGACAGTTTGTTTCTCACAATCTATCTTAGCATTAACGGTGTTTAAGAAAGGTTTACCAAAGATAATGGGAAAAATTCAACTTGTGGGGAACCAAGAACAAGAAATCAGTAGGGTATTTTATTTTTTCACACAAGACTTCAACATTTCTAACAATCCCAATCGGTGATATAGTGTCTCTATTAGCAAGTTTAATAGTAAATCTATGTCTTCTATTTCTACGGGTGCTATGTCATTCATAATTTCTTGATATAATGTGTAAGGAATAACACTCACACTAGCACCTATGTCACATAAACCATGATAATAGTGATCTCCTATTTTAACTGAGATGACAGACATGCCAACAACAGGTCTATGTTTGTCCTTTTTATCAGGTTTGGCAAGTCTAGCAGCTTCTTCACAGAAGTAAATAACACGCCCATCCATATCTTCTTCTAAGAGATCTTTAACCATAGCAATACTAGGTTCTACTTTAGTTTGTTCATCAGGTTTAGGTGTTCTAATATAGCTTTTGTTAACCATAGTTGAAACTTTAGCATGTTCCTTTATCCTAACAAGGAAAGGTGGTTTCTCAATATAAGCAGAAGGAACAACTGGATCAACATTATAAAGTATAGTTTCTTCTTTAACTGGTACCGGTTCTTTGGCTTCTTCTTTAATAGGTGGGTGATATTTAAACAACTTCTATTTAGGGAGTTCAACATGAGTAGAAAATGATTCACAAAAGGAGGCTACAATCTCAGAGTCAAGTCCATATTTAGTGCTAAACTTTTGAAAAGCATCGGTGTCCATAAAAGATTGAACACAATGATACTTAAGTTTAATACCTGACTCTTTACCTTTGTCGAGTTCCCAATCTTCAGAGTTGTGTTTAATTCTTTCCAAAAGATCCCACCGGAATTCAATAGTCTTCTTCATAAAAGAACCAGCACAAGAAGTATCAAGCATGGTTTGATCATTACGAGAAAGCCGAGCATAAAAATTCTGTATAATAATTTCTCTTGAGAGCTCATGATTGGGGCATGAATATAACATTGACTTAAGCCTCCCCCAAGCTAGAGCGATACTTTCTCCTTCACGAGGCCAAAACTTATATATATAATTCCATCACGATGAACTAGATGCATAGGATAATTTTTTTGGTGGAACTCTAATTTCAAATGATTCCAATTACCTGATCCAATATCATCGCATAGCCTATACCATGCCAATGCTTTTCCCTTCAAAGATAAAGGGAAAACCTTTTTCATCACTTCATTTCCGGGTAAACCTGCAAGCTTAAACAATCCACAAGTTTGTTCCACATATATCAAGTGCATATCAGGACGTTCGGTTCCATCTCCTGCATAAGGATTAGCTAGCAGTCGTTCTATCATACCCAAAGGAATTTCATATTCAATATTTTCAGTAGGTGCAGTAGGTTGAGGGGTAGCTAATTGTGGTTCCGGATGAGGTGCAGATAACCCGAACAAACCCCTCAAAGGAAACTTTTCCATAGTAACAAGTGACAATAAATTTCAACACACTATATAAATGTTTCCTTACCAAATTTCACTTACCAAAGGCGCTTCACTCCCCGGCAACGGCGCCATAAAATGGCTTTGATGACCCACAAGTATAGGGTATCAATTGTAGCTCTTTTCGATAAGTAAGAGTGTCGAACCCAACGAGTAGCAGAAGGAAATGACAAGTGGTTTTCAACAAGGTAATGTCTGCAAGTGCTTAAATTGTAAGTAATAGAGTAGTTTGATACCAAGATAATTTGTAACGAGCAAGTAACGATAGTAGTAACAAAAGTGCAGCAAGGTAGCCCAATCCTTTTGAGGCAAAGGACATGCCAAAACGGTCTCTTATGATAAGCAAAGCGTTCTTGAGGGTACACAGGACTTTCATCTAGTCACTTTCATCATGTTGGTTCAATTTGTGTTCACTACTTTGATAATTTGATATGTGGGTGTGATAACCCACAAGTATAGGGGATCAATTGTAGCCTCTTTCAATAAGTAAGAGTGTCGAACCCAATGAGGAGCTAAAGGTAGAACAAATATTCCCTCAAGTTCTATCGACCATCGATACAACTCTACGTACGCTTAATGTTCGCTTTACCTAGAACAAGTATGAAACTAGAAGTACTTTGTAGGTGTAACGAAATAGGTTTGCAAGATAATAAAGAGTGCGTAAATAAAAAGTAGGGGCTGTTTAGATGAAGACACAACTAAGTTAGTTTTAGTAGAGAGCTTGTTGTCACACAAGAAAGTTATTCGTCCCTAGGCAATCGATAACTGGACCGGTAATCACTATTGCAATTTTATTTGAGGGAGAGGCATAAGCTAACACACTTTCTCTTCTTGGATCATATGCACTTATGATCGGAACTCTAGCAAGCATCCACAACTACTAAAGATCATTAAGGTAAAACCCAACCATAGCATTAAAGTATCAAGTCCTCTTTATTCCCATACGCAAACAACCTACTTACTCGGGTCTATGCTTCTGTCACTCACGCCACCCACCATAAGCAAATCATGAACATATTGCAAACCCTATAGCGGGAATCCCTCATGCTTGCGCGATATGGAGAGCACCATAGGACAGCACCAATAATAAAACATGCAACTCAAACCAATCACGATCATCAATTAACCCATAGGACAAAACGGATCTACTCAAACATCATAGGATAGCCATACATCATTGGGAAATAATATATAGCGTTGAGCACCATGTTTAAGTAGAGATTACAGCGGGTAAAATAGGGGTTACATTGCTGCATAGAGGGGGGAAGAGTTGGTGATGGCGGTGGTGAAGTTGTTGGTGTAGATTGCGGTGATGATGATGGCCCCGGCGGCGTTCCGACGCCACCGGAAGAGAGGGGAGAGAGCCTCCCCTTCTTCTTCTTCTTCCTTGACCTTCCCCCTAGATGGGAGAAGGGTTTCCCCTCTGGTCCTTGGTCTCCATGGCATGGGAGGGGCGAGAGCCCCTCCTAGATTGGATCTGTCTCTCTGTCTCTCTCTGTTTTTGCGCCCCAGATTCTGCCCTTTCACCGTTTCTTATATTCCCGGAGATCCGTAACTCCGATTGGGATGAAATTTGAACACGATTTTTATCCGGATATTAGCTTTCTTGTGGCGAAAGAAGGGCATCAACCACCTTACGGGGTGGCCATGAGGGCCCAGGGCGCGCCTGACCCCCTGGGGCGCACCCCTGCCTCGTGGCCCCCTCGGGCATCGTCTCACGTTGTTTTTTCTTCCCAAAAATCACATATATTCCAAAAAAAAAATCTTCGTCAATTTTTATCCCGTTTGAACTCTGTTTGATATGGATTTACTGCGGAGCAAAAAACATGCAACAAATAGGAACTGGCACTGGATCAATATGTTAGTCCCAAAAATAGTATAAAAAGTTGCCAAAAGTATATGAAAGTTGTACAATATTGGCATGGAACAATCAAAAACTATAGATACGATGGAGACGTATCAGCATCCCCAAGCTTAATTCCTGCTCGTCCTCGAGTAGGTAAATGATAAAAAAGATAATATTTGATGTGGAATGCTACCAAGCATAAGCTTGATCATGTAATCTAATCATGGCATGAATATTAAGACACGAGTGATTCAAAGCAATAATCTATCATTTGACATTAAGATAATAATACTTAAAGCATACTAATAAAGCATCATGTCTTTTCAAAATAACATGGCCAAAGAAAGTTATCCCTACAAAATCATATAGTCTGGCTATGCTCCATCTTCACCACACAAAATATTCAAATCATGCACAACCCCGATGACAAGCCAAGCAATTGTTTCATACTTTTGACGTTCTCAAACCTTTTCAACTATGAAGCAATACATGAGCGTGAGCCATGGACATAGCACTATGGGTGGAATAGAATATGATGATGGAGGTTGTGTGGAGAAGACAAAAAAGGGAGAAAGTCTCACATCGACGCGGCTAATCAACGGGCTATGGAGATGCCCATCAATTGATGTCAATGCGAGGAGTAGGGATTGCCATGCAACGGATGCACTAAGATCTATAAGTGTATGAAAGCTCAAACTGAAACTAAGTGGGTGTGTATCCAACTTGCTTGCTCATGAGGACCTAGGGCATTTGAGGAAGCCCATCGTCGGAATATACAAGCCAAGTTCTATAATGAAAATTCCCACTAGTATATGAAAGTGATAACTCAAGAGACTCTCTATATGAAGAACATGGTGCTACTCTGAAGCACAAGTGTGGTAAAAGGATAGTAACATTGTCCCTTCTCTCTTTTCTCTCACTTTTTTTATTTTTTCTTTTCTTTTTCTTTTTTGTAGGCTTGTTTGGCCTCTCTTTTTTTGGGGGGGCTTCTCTGGCCACTTTTATTTTGATAACCTCAAACGGGACAATGTTCTAATAATGATGATCATCACACTTTTATTTACTTACAACTCAACATTACAACTCGATACTAGGACAAAAATATGACTCTATATGAATGCCTCCGGCGGTGTACCAGGATGTGTAATGATCTAGCATAGCAATGACATCAAAAAAACAGACAAGCCATGAAAACATCATGCTAGCTATCTTACGATCATGTAAAGCAATATGAAAATGATGCTCAAGTCATGTATATGATGATGATGGAAGTTGCATGGCAATATATCTCGGAATGGCTATGGAAATGCCATAATAGGTAGGTATGGTGGCTGTTTTGAGGAAGATATAAGGAGGCTTATGTGTGATAGAGCGTATCATATGACGGGGTTTGTGTCGGCATTCTGGGAATGGGGGTCCCCAGACTTTCCTGCCTGCGGCCTGCGGCATGGCTCAAAGGGGGGCCCAGCACGGCCCGTCTTCACCAACACAAACCTAAGACCCTCGCGAGGGGCCAAGCCTCGCGAGGCGGACAACGCGGAGCTTCCTCAGGCACGGCCTCATCAGGCTGGCTCACAAGGGGGCGGAGAGATCAAGGCAGGGTACCTCACGAGGTGCCCATGACGCAAGCCATGACGATTCAGGGCGCCAGGCGGGTGCCAGCCCGCGCAGCGTCCTCCTTCCCTCTTTGGTGCAAAGGGGGCAAGCGCAGCCGCGGAGTACCGAGGCATCAGGCAAAGGTTGCCATTTCGGTGCAACAAGACCAAGACCAGGAGGATTACGAGATGGAGGTCACCGTGGAGCCCAAGACGGCGTCATCACCAGAGCTTTGTACAGGCGAAGACTACTTTTGTCAGGATAGCTAATACTTGCTGCCCCCCTTCAAATTAGCCTGCCATTGTTGGCTCCCTTCCCGCTCAATATTTGGGGAGAGGACCAGGGCCTCTATAAATAGGACTAGCCACCCCCAGGGTAGGGAGGATCGAGAATCAGCCAACCCAAAAACAAGCTGGGGTCGAAATCAGGGTCGGTCAGTTGGAGGAAAGCAGAGAGAGAGAGAGAAAAAGGTGACTGAACTCCTGTGAGCAGTTCATCACCCCAGCCAAGAACAGACCCTCGCGAGGCTGTTCTCTCTTGTATTGTTCATCATCATCAGCCCAAGAGGCAATCCACCACACCACACACTGGAGTAGGGTATTACACCACAACGGTGGCCCGAACCAGTATAAACCTTGTGTCTCTTGTGTTGTTCTTTCCTTAGTTTAGATCCTAGCATGGCGGAGGGATGCAGGTAGGTAGGGGGCGAAATCTCCGCGCGCACCCCAGTGTTCGAACCTCAAGGGTCTGCCGGAACCCGAAATCCGACATTTGGCGCGCCAGGTAGGGGTGCACCGGAATTCGTCTTCCATCGCCCCGTTCTCCTCCGACCATCACGCCCATGTCTGACGCTCGTCGGGCCCGCGCCGAGCGCCGGGCCGCACTCGCTTCCCGTGTCGCCCAGACGGCCCTTGTCGGCGGGTATCCACGCCGTTCCCCGTCACCTGCCGTCAACGCCGCCACCGGCCCAGCGGGGGATGGGCAGCAAGCATCGTCCCGGCATTTGTCTGTGTGGCAAGGCAGCCGCACCGCAATTCCCATGCTCACCCCAGCTGGTTCTTCGCCCCGCGCGCTCCACGCGCCCATGGAGCCCCGCAACCTCTCCCCCGTCTATCGCGCTGCGTCAACACCCCCGGTCGTCGCGGCCCTCTTGGGCGGCTCGCAGGCGCCGCCCACAAGTCACCAGGTCAAGCCGTTCATCCGCCGGGTCAGCGCCGCTTCCACGCGGCAGGGGGCTCCCCTGGATCGGGTGGCGCCCGAGACCGGCCTGACCTTCAGCTCGGAGGACCACCCCTCCAGCTCGGCTTGCTTGGGTGCGCTCCCCATGCTGTGCACCCCCACCATCTGCCAGGTGGCCGTCACCAGAACCCTCATTGATGGTGGCGCGGGCCTCAGCATGCTCTCGGTCGAGGCCTTCAATCTCCTCTGCATACCCCAAGAACGGCTGCGACCCAGTCGGCCCTTCTCAGGCGTCGGGGGCGGATCGTCTAGCTCCTTGGGACAGATCCGGCTCCCAGTAACCTTCGGCACCTACAACAACTTCTGCACGGAGCTGGTCGACTTCGACATCGCCCCCATCGGCCTCCCCTACAACGCCATCCTCGGCTACCCAGCGCTGGCCCAGTTCATGGCAGCGACGCACCCGGCGTCCAACCTCATGAAGATGCCCGGGAGCAGCGGTGTCCTCACCGTGCACGGGGACACCGGGGACGCTCTGCGGGTGCTCAAGCTCGTCTTCAAGACAGCGGCGTCGGCACAGCCCGCCGACTTGGAGGCCCCCGAGCCCAAGGGAGCTGCGCCCGCCAAGAAGAAGCAGTTGTTCACCCAAGACAAGGCAGAAACCAAGCAGATACCCGTCGATGAGGATGGGTCCACCAACGCCACTTTCACCATAGGCGCCCACCTCAAACCCGAGCAGGAAGAGGCCCTGGTCGGGTTCCTGCACGCAAACAAGAAGGTATTCGCTTGGGAGCCAGACCAGTTGGCAGGGATCCCCAGGAGTGTAATTGAGCATCACCTCAACGTGTGCCCCAACGTGCGCCCTGTGAAGCAGAAGGCTAGGCGGCAGTCCACAGAAAAGCAGGCCTTCATCATCCAAGAGACCCGCAAATTAGAGGCCGCTGGGGTCATTCGCGAGGTCCGATACCTAGATTGGTTGGCCAACCCTGTCATTGTGCCAAAGAAGGGAGGGAAGGAGCGCATGTGTGTCGACTTCACCAACCTCAACAAAGCGTGCCCGCAAGATCTGTTCCCGCTCCCCCGCAACGACCAGATCGTCGATTCCACTGCGGAATGCGACCTGTTATGCTTCCTGGATGCCTTCTCTGGGTATCACCAGATCAAGATGGCAATAGAAGACGTCGAGAAGACAGCCTTCCTAACCCCGTGTGGGGTGTACTGCTACACATGCATGCCATTCGGGCTGTGTAACGCAGGGGCGACCTTTCAGCGGCTGATGCACATCACCCTGGGCCCGCAGCTCGGGAATAATGTCAAAGCTTACGTCGATGACATCGTGGTAAAATCTCGGGAGGCCAGGACCTTGATACAAGACCCGGAGGAAACCTTCGCGAGCCTCAACGCAGTGAACCTACGGCTCAACCCAGAGAAGTGTGTGTTCGGAGTCCCCTCGGGCAAGCTCTTGGGTTTCCTCGTGTCCCACTGAGGCATCGAGGCTAACCCGGAGAAGGTCAAGGCAGTGGAAGACATGAGCCCGCCAAAGACCCTCAGAGAAATGCAGAAGCTCACGGGGCGCGTGACCGCGCTAGGGCGCTTCATCTCCAAGTTAGGGGAGCGAGCGCTACCTTTCTTCCAGCTAATGAAGAAAAAGGGGCCCTTCGAGTGGACTGAAGAGGCCGACAAGGCGTTCCAGGATCTCAAGAGATACCTGACCAGTCCACCGGTCATGGTGGCTCCGCGCCCTCAAGAGCCCCTGGTGCTTTACCTCGCCGCCACTCCCTACTCCGCCAGCGCAGCCTTGGTGGCAGTCAGAGAGGAGCGTCGAATCAAAACCGCAGCAGCGGCCCGAGACAAGGCGGAACAGGAATGGGGAAGGCCCACAGAAACCGCTATAGCGGCTGAGGAGGATCAGCCACCGCAGAGGGGCGCACCGGAAGCGGAAGAGGCCCTACTCCCAGATGGCCAGTCTCAGGAGTCCTCATTGCCTCAAGAGGCGCCAAGGTCTCCGAAGGGAGCCACCAGCACTGACGCACTCCACCTTGTTGAGCACCCAGTGTACTTCGTCAGCACGGTGTTGCGGGATGCAAGGGCACGGTACCCCATGCCTCAGAAACTCCTCCTCGCGCTGCTGGTGGCCTCGCGCAAGCTGCGACACTATTTTCAGGGTCACCCCATCAAGGTCATCTTGTCATACCCCCTGGAGAGAGTGCTCAGGAGCCCCAATTCAGCTGGAAGGGTCGCCGAGTGGAACATAGAGCTGCAAGCGTTTCAGCTCGAATTCAGCACAACCAGAGTCATCAAGGGAGCAGCGTTGGCGGATTTTGTGGTAGAATGGACGGAGGCGCCAGGCCTCAAGGCCGACGAGGATCGGTCCCTATCCCCGGGAAGCGAGGCGCCAGAAGGCTGGGTCATGTACTTCGATGGGGCGTTCTCCAGGCACGGCGCTGGGGCTGGGGCGGTGCTTATATCGCCCACTCAGGACAAGCTCTATTACACCGTGCAGCTCTGTTTCCAGCAAGGTGAAAAGGTCTCCAACAACATAGCAGAGTATGAAGGTCTAATAGCGGGCTTGAAGGCCGCGGCTGCCCTGGGGGTGAAACGCCTCACCATCAAGGGCGATTCACAGCTTCTTGTCAACTTCTCCAACAAGGTGTACGAGCCGAAGGATGAGCACATGGAAGCCTACCTTGCGGAGGTCCGCAGGATGGAGAAGCAGTTCTGGGGGTTGGAGTTGCAGCATGTGCCCCGTGGCACCAATCAGGAAGCCGATGGCATCGCCAAACACGCGTCCAGGCGGTTACCTCAGGAGCCTGGAATTTTCGAGGAGCGGCTCTTCAAGCCTTCAGCCCTGCCGTAATTATCAAAAACGGCTCAGCCCCGGGAGGAGCTCCCCCAGCCACCTGCCTCAGGAGCTCCGGCCTGTGGCCCGGCCTCGGGAGCATGCCTGCTCCTAACGATGGAACCTCCGAAGCTACTTAACGCAAGGGACCCTGCCGGAGAAGGAGGAGGAAGCAGAGCGAGTGGCACGCCAGGCCACGACATACCGCATCAAAGATGGAGAGCTCTACCAGAAGCGACCAAACGATGTATCCCTGCGCTGCATCTCCAGGGAGCAAGGGAAGGAACTACTGGAAGATATACACGGTGGAGACTGCGGACGTCATTCATCATCACGGACCCTCGTCGGCAAGGCGTTCCGCAGTGGGTTCTATTGTCCCACCGCGCTCAATGACGCTGTGGAACTGGTGAAAGCTTGTGAAGCCTGCCAGTTCCACGCCAAGCAGATCCATCAGCCAGCAGGGGGCTTGCAGACTATCCCCCTTTCGTGGCCATTCGCAGTCTGGGGGCTGGACATCTTGGGCCCGTTTCCTCGGGCGCAGGGGGCTACCGCTACCTTTATGTTGCCGTGGACAAGTTCACCAAGTGGGCTGAAGTAGAGGCTGTCCGCACCATTCCCGCGGGTTCCGCGGTCAAGTTCATCAAGGGCATCGTGAGCCGGTTCGGGGTGCCGAATCGCATCATCACGGACAACGGTTCGCAGTTCACCAGTAACCTGTTCAAAACATACTGTGCTAACCTTGGAACGCAGATATGCTACGCTTCAGTGGCGCACCCCCGAAGCAACGGCCAGGCCGAGCGGGCAAACATGGAGGTCCTGAGGGGCCTCAAGACCGGGACGTTCAAGAAGAAGCTGGAGGCCTGCGGCAGAGGTTGGTACGACGAGCTTCAGTCCGTGCTGTGGTCCATCCGCACCACTACGACCAAGCCGACTGGAGAGACCCCGTTCTTCCTGGTCTACGGAGCGGAAGCGATCCTCCCTCACGAGGTGAGACGTCGCTCCGCACGGGTCCTGGCGTTCGACGAGGCGCAGCAGGACGCCATGCGGGGGATGGACCTCGTGCTGGGGGAGGAGCGTCACCGAGAAGCCGTGCTGCGAGCGGCGAGGTACCAACAGGCGCTGCGGCGATATCACTGCCGCACATCCGCCCCAGGACTCTCGAGGTAGGAGACCTCGTGCTCAGGCGGGTTCTCTCCAGGGAGGGACTGCACAAGCTCTCTCCCATGTGGGAGGGCCCGTTCAAGGTTGATCATGTTTCCAAGCCCGGCTCCGCGCGCTTGGAGACTCAGGAGGGAGTGCCGGTCCAGAATGCATGGAACATCTAGCACCTCCGGAGGTTCTACCCCTAAAAAGGCCCAGAGCCTGTGAAGCAAGGCGAGTGCCTGTGAAGCTATCGCGTTTTGGAAAAGGCCCAGAGCCTGTGAAGCTATCGCGTTTTGGAAAAGGCCCAGAGCCTGTGAAGCAAGGCGAGTGCCTGTGAAGCTATCGCGTTTTGGAAAAGGCCCAGAGCCTGTGAAGCAAGGCGAGTGCCTATGAAGCTATCGCGCTTCGGAAAAGGCCCGAAGCCTGTGAAGAAGGCCCACGCCTGTGAAGCTCGCCGCCCGTGACACTCTCACGTAATAATGAGTTGGGACTGTACACACCCCGGAGTCTCAGGAGTGCCGGCCTCAGGCCCTAGGGCTCCCTCCCACGCCTAGTGGCAGCACTTAGCTCCGTGCTGGTGAGAAGACGTCGAAGACTAGATTAGGTGCCGGACGCGGCTTTTCATTTGCTTTCCGCAGTTGGCTTGTTCCTTCTCATTCGAAGTTTTATTGAAGTTGTTGCCGTCTTTGGCTTGCGGTTCTTCGACCTTTCATTCTCCTGCCTCGATTTCTCTGGTGCAAAGCCTCGCGAGGGGGGGGGGCAGCCGGGCGCCCTCGCGAGAGTCCCTATCCTAGTCATTCAAAGGGTTCGCAACCTGGGCCCCTTGCAGGAGCACCCCTCCAGTCCGTGCCCCTCGGGCACCGCGACACAGACGCAGGGCCTGGGTCGGTCGCCCCCACGGCTGGGGCCGGGAACCATCCACGCGTGGGCACGTAGCCAGAAGGTATGATAAAGAAAGCAAAACAATGATTAACAGCAATAACCCATACACGCCCCCGCGGGGCTCCACACTACTGTCCTTTTTACGCAGGAAAAAGGAAAAGGAAGAACAAATCTGGTGCAGCTCACCTCGCACCGGCTCGCAGGGAAGCCCGAGCTGCCTCCGGACCTCAGGCGGACTCCCTCTCGCGCTTCACCAGGGCGCGACGGTGGGAGGACACGCTACCACCTCCCAAGCAGATGCGATGGCGTGGAGGCTGACCACGGCTACCCCTAGAAGAATCGCCACCTGAAGAAGAACTGGAGAAGCTTGAGGAACCCTGAGCCGGAGCCGGGTTCCCAGCCGCGGTCATCACCCTCGGGGCAGCACCCTGCACGGCGACCATCTTCCCCAAACACCCTCACATAGAGGGTGGCATCACCGTCGAACTTGAAGTGTAGGGTGCACCGATGACCCAGGCCACGCGCGCGGGCAAACGACTGCCAACCGCGGGCCAGGGCCAGGCTCCCGGCTGCGGAGACCTCCAGTGAAACCCATGAGGCCCGGCTGCAGCAGCCGTCGGCCTGAAGCCAGAGGCCGCCCGGGGCGCCGGCCGGGAGCTCGCCGAGGAGGAAGCGAGGAAGAGGAAGCCGGGTGCTAGTCGGCTCCGCCGACCACACGATGAACTCTGGCAGCACCTCGGCAGCGCGGAAGCGCGGCATGAGGGGATGCGCAGCCGGAGCGCACCCCCTGGTCGCAGTAATCCGCCCGCCATCGTGCTGGAAAGCGTCTCCGCGGCCGCGGGGAGCTGCCGTGGTGGCCACAGGATGTTTGCGGGGCGCCCTCGGCCGCGCTTGGGCGGAGGAGAGGCACGCCCAGCCTGGCAAGCCTTCCCCTTCTCCGCGCCCGAGAACCTCCTTGACGGGGCCATGAAGAAGAAGGAGAAGCGAGGGGAGATAAAACTGGAAGGACGCGCGTCGATCAGTACTTATAGCTGGCGAGGGCCAACAGACGGCCCCCACGATCGCAGGTAATCATGACCCGTTTTTTGCATGCAGGGACTTGTCCAATCCGTGCAGTTGCCGAGGCATCATGGGAAAGTGGAGACGCCCACGTCGAATCAACCGCCACGCGGCGCCCAAGGCCGCAGGTGTTAGGGCCCGCGGCGCTTCGCTCTTGCCCTTTCGCCTCCCTGCACAGCCAAGTCCGGGCGCGCCTTGGGCCCGGGGGCTACTGTCGGTGTTCTGGGAACGGGGGTCCCCAGACTTGCCTGCCTGCGGCCTGCGGCGTGGCTCAAAGGGGGGCCCAGCACGGCCCGTCTTCATCAACACAAACCCAAGACCCTCGCGAGGGGCCAAGCCTCGCGAGGCGGACGACGCGGAGCTTCCTCAGGCACGGCCTCATCAGGCTGGCTCACGAGGGGGCGGAGAGATCAAGGCGGGGTACCTCATGAGGTTCCCATGACGCAAGCCATGACGATTCAGGGCGCCAGGCGGGTGCCAGCCCGCGCAGCGTCCTCCTTCCCTCTTTGGTGCAAAGGGGGCAAGCGCAGCCGCGGAGTACCGAGGCATCAGGCAAAGGTTGCCATTTCGCTGCAACGAGACCAAGACCAGGAGGACTACGAGACGGAGGTCACCGTGGAGCCCAAGACGGCATCATCACCACAGCTTTGCACAGGCGAAGACTACTTTTGTCAAGATAACTGATACTTGCTGTCCCCCTTCAAATTAGCCCGCCATTGTTGGCTCCCTTCCCGCTCAATATTTGGGGAGAGGACCAGGGCCTCTATAAATAGGACTAGCCACCCCCAGGGTAGGGAGGATCGAGAATCAGCCAACCCAGAAACAAGCTGGGGTCGAAATCAGGGTCGGTCAGTTGGAGGAAAGCAGAGAGAGAGAGAGAGAGAGAGAGAGAGAGAGAGAGAGAGAGAGAAAGGTGACTGAACTCCTCCGAGCAGTTCATCGCCCCAGCCAAGAACAGACCCTCGCGAGGTTGTTCTCCCTTGTATTGTTCATCATCATCAGCCCAAGAGGCAATCCACCACACCACACACTGGAGTAGGGTATTACACCACAACGGTGGCCCAAACCAGTATAAACCCTGTGTCTCTTGTGTTGTTCTTTCCTTAGTTTAGATCCTAGCATGGCGGAGGGATGCAGGTAGGTAGGGGGCGAAATCTCCGTGCGCACCCTAGTGTTCGAACCTCAAGGGTCTGCCAGAACCCGAAATCCGACAGTTTGGATGCACCGATGAAGTTTGCACCGACTCTCAAGGTGAGAAAGGGAAATGCACGGTACTGAAGAGGCTAGCAATGATGGAAGGGTGAGAGTGCGTATAATCCATGGACTCAATATTAGTCATAAAGAACTAACATACTTATTGCAAAAACCTATTAGTCATCGAAACAAAGTACTACGCGCATGCTCCTAGGGGGATAGATTGGTAGGAAAAGACCATCGCTCGTCCCCGACCGCCACTCATAAGGAAGACAATCAATAAATACCTCATGCTCCAAGTTCGTTACATAACGGTTCACCATACGTGCATCCTACGGGAATCACAAACTTCAACACAAGTATTTCCACAACTACCCACTAGCATGACTCTAATATCACTATCTTTATATCGCAAAACTATTACAAGGAATCAAACATATCATATTCAGTGATCTACAAGTTTTATGTAGGATTTTATGACTAACCATGTGAATGACCAATTCCTGTCATCTCTCTAAATAGATATAAGTGAAGCAAGAGAGTTTAATTATTTCTACAAAAGATATTCCCATGCTCTAACAAATATAAATGAAGCAAAAGAGCATTCTACAAATGGCGGTTTTCTATGTGAAGAGAAACAGGCAATCCAAACTTCAAATGATATAAGTGAAGCACATGAAGCATTCTATAAAGCCATACTCAAAAGATATAAGTGAAGTGCAAAGAGCATTCTATAAATCAACCATGGACTATCTCATACCAGCATGGTGCATCAAAGAAAAGTGAAAACTAAATGCAAAAGACGCTCCAAGATTTGCACACATCGCATGAACGAAACGAATCCGAAAACACACCGATACTTGTTGAAGAAAGATGGGATGCCTTCCTGGGCATCCCCAAGCTTATATGCTTGAGTATCCTTGAATATTTACTTGGGGTGCCTTGGGCTTCCCCAAGCTTGAGCTCTTGCCTCTCGTCCTTCTCCTCACATCGAGACCTCCTCGATCTTCGAACACTTCATCCACACAAAACTCAAGAGAAAGCTCGGTAAGATCCGTTAGTATAATAAAGCAAATCACTACTCTAAGTACTATTGCAAACCAATTCATATTTTGTTTTTGCATTGTAGATACTGTAATATAACTCTTCCATGGCTTAATCCACTGATAGAAATCGATAGTTTCATCAAAACAAGCAAATTATGCATCAAGAACAGAATCTATCTTAAACAGGATAGTCTGTAGTAATCTGAACATTCACCATACTTCTGGTACTCCAAACATTCTGAAATAATTAGGAAAAATAAACAATTTGTATAGAAAGGCAGCGCAAAAAGTTTCAGATCCGTTTGATGTTCAAGTAAAAAAATGTAAAATCGCACACTACAGCCAAAGTTTATGTCTTGCACCGCACAAACCAACAAGCAATGTAAACATCCTAAAGGCGAACCTTGGCACATTATTTTTATAATACAATGGGATTGTACAAGGGGATAATTTTTTTGTTGAAAAGTTTCTGTAATCAAGATTCACAAAGTTTCCATGAGCATGAACAAAGTTCAAGGAGCTCCCCCACTTCAACAATGCTTGTCTCTCTCACTTTCACTTTCCTTTTTGGAAAGTTTTGGGTTCCCCTCTTTATTTTTTTTGTTTTTAGACTATATAAAAGCACTCAACAGAAATAAATGACTCTCTAAAACTTCGGGTTGTCTCCCTGGCAGCGCTTTCTTTAAATCCATTAAGCTAGGCATATAGTGCTCAAGTAATGGATCCACCCAGATCCCAAGGTATATCAAAGCCAATTTTAATTAACAATGGTTTGTGATTTAGTAGTGAGCACAAAGTAACATATATCATGCAACAACAAAGTCTAACTCTCTTCCTATGCATCGGCCTGTCATAAAAGAACAATTCATGCACACATAGTAAAGGCCAATGCATAGTATAAACATTTTCTTGCAATTTTATCATATTGGAAACATGGAGAGGCGGAGATGTAGTTCCTCTCTCAGAATAATTGCAAGTAGGAGCAGCAAGCACATGCATATTATATCTATCAAAATCATCATGTGTAGTAGTAAAATGCAACAAATCAATATAATCCTTAATAAGGGCAAACTTCTCCGATATAGTGTAGTCGGGAGAATTCAAAAAGATAATAGGACTATCATGTGTGGGTGCAATAGCAACAATTTCATGTTTAACACAAGGAACTATAGCAAGTTAATCTCCATAAGCATAATTCATATTGGCATCTTGGCCACAAGCATAGAAAGCATCATCAAAAAGGGACATTTCAAAAGAATCAACGGGATCATAACAATCATCATAGCATTCATCCTTCGGTAAATTCGAAGGGAAATTAAATAATGTATGAGTTGGAGAGTTACTCTCATTAGAAGGTGGGCACGGGTGGTCAATCCGCTCTTCCTCCTTTTGTTCTTCACTCTCCTCCTCATCTTTTTCATCCAATGAGCCCATAGTTTCATCAATTTCTTCTTCCATAGACTCCTGCAAAATATTAGTCTCTTCTTGGAGAGCGGAGGAGTCCTCAATACATGGTTTAATATAAGGATTAGAATCATAATTATCATAGCAATATTTAACTATGGCCAAATTTTTAGATTTGTAGAGAGTGGTATCAGACTCTTCAATAAAAGAAGCAATTTCATAAGTACCCCTAAAAGCAACAAATTCTTCAATTTGTTGAACATCATAGTAATTATAAACACCCTTAGTATATGAAGATACAATTTCATTATCACTAAACCCACATTGGTAAGGAAGGTGTTTCTTAGGGTCTTTAGAACAACAAGTACAATCATATATTTCACATAAATTCCAAGCATAGCACTGCAAATGATGAATTAGATCCAGTAGAAGTTTCCCTTTTTCAGATATGCAGTGTCGCACATAACAAGCATGCTCATCTAAAGATTTGCCCTCAACTAAGCTAGTTGGGATTTCAGCACGAGCACATAGGGATCGAAGATGATCCAAGTAAAAAGCTTCAGGAGTGTGATAGATTTTGAGTGGTTCTTCAACCATTGGTGTAGTAGGTACAACTAATTTTTTTGGTATTTTGCGTTTCCTACCCATAACTAAAGATACAAAACAAGAGCACAAAATAAAAACTACTTAGTGATAAAGCAAACAAGCACACACGAGAATATTCACCCCACGCTATAACTCCCCCGCAACGGCGCCAGAAAAAGGTCTTGATAACCCACAAGTATAGGGGATCAATTGTAGCCTCTTTCGATAAGTAAGAGTGTCGAACCCAACGAGGAGCTAAAGGTAGAATAAATATTCCCTCAAGTTCTATCGACCACCGATACAACTCTACGTACGCTTAACGTTCGCTTTACCTAGAACAAGTATGAAACTAGAAGTACTTTGTAGGTGTATCGGAATAGGTTTGCAAGATAATATAGAGCGTGTAAATAAAAAGTAGGGGCTGTTTAGATGAATACACAACTAACTTAGTTTTAGTAGAGAGCTTGTTGTCACACAAGAAAGTTATTTGTCCCTAGGCAATCGATAACTAGACCGGTAATCATTATTGCAATTTTATTTGAGGGAGATGCATAAGCTAACACACTCTCTTCTTGGATCATATGCACTTATGATTGGAACTCTAGCAAGCATCCGCAACTACTAAAGATCATTAAGGTAAAACCCAACCATAGCATTAAAGTATCAAGTCCTCTTTATTCCCATACGCAAACAACCTACTTACTCGGGTCTGTGCTTCTGTCACTCACGCCACCCACCATAAGCAAATCATGAACATATTGCAAACTCTACAGCGGGGATCCCTCACGCTTGCGCGACACGGAGAGCACCATAGGACAACACCAATAATAAAACATGCAACTCAAACCAATCACGATCATCAATTAACCCATAGGACAAAATGGATCTACTCAAACATCATAGGATAGCCATACATCATTGAGAAATAATATATAGCGTTGAGCACCATGTTTAAGTAGATATTACAGCGGGTAAAAGAGGGGTTACACCGCTGCATAGAGGGGGGAAGCGTTGGTGATGGCGGTGGTGAAGTTGTTGGTGCAGATTGCGGTGATGATGATGGCCCCGACGGCGTTCCGGCGCCACCGGGAGAGAGGGGGAGAGAGCCCCACTTCTTCTTATTCCTTGACCTTCCCCTAGATGGTAGAAAGGTTTCCCCTCTGGTCCTTGGTCTCCATGGCATGGGAGGGGCGAGAGCCCCTCCGAGATTGGATCTATCTCTCTGTCTCTCTCTGTTTCTGTGCCCCAGATTCTGCCTTTTCATAGTTTCTTATATTCCCATAGATCCATAACTCCGACTGGGCTGAAATTTGGACACAATTTTTATCCGGATATTAGCTTTCTTGCGGCGAAACAAGGGCATCAACCACCTTATGGTGTGGCCACGAGGGCCCAGGGCGCGCCTGACCCCTTGGGGCGCGCCCCCTGCCTCGTGGCCCCCTCGGGCATCGTCTCACGTTGATTTTCTTCCCAAAAATCACATATTCCAAAAAAATCTCCGTCAGTTTTTATCCCGTTTGGACTCTGTTTGATATGGATTTACTGCGAAACAAAAAACATGCAACAAATAGGAACTGACACTGGGCACTGGATCAATATGTTAGTCCCAAAAATAGTATAAAAAGTTGCCAAAAGTATATGAAAGTTGTATAATATTGGCATGGAACAATCAAAAATTATAGATACGACGGAGACGTATCAAGGTGGACCGATGTTTAGGTGATGTTCTTACTTGAACAAACCTCCTACTTATGATTAACCCTCCCGCAAGCGTCCGCAACTACAAGAAAAGTATTAAGAATAAATTCTAACCATAGCATTAAACTTTCGGATCCAGTCGGTCCCTTACGAAATAGCACATAAACTGGGGTTTAAGCTTTTGTCACTCTCGCAACCCATCATATAATTGCTACTCCACAATGCATTCCCTTAGGCCCAAATATGGTGAAGTGTCATGTGGTCAACGTTCACATGACACCACTAAGGGAATCACAACATACATACTATCAAAATATTGAACACATATCAAGTTCACATGATTACTTGCAACATGATTTCTCCCGTGACCTCAAGAACAAAAGTAACTACTCACAAATGATAAACATGCTCAAGATCAGAGGGGTATTAAATAACATATTGGATCTGAACATATAATCTTCCTCTAAATAAACCATATAGTAATCAACTACAAGATGTAATTAACACTACTAGGCACCCACAAGTACCAATCTATAGTTCCGGTAACAAGATTGAACACAAGAGATGAACTATGGTTTGAGAGGAGATGGTGTTGTTGAAGATATTGATGGAGATTGCCCTCCCCAAGATGGGAGAGTTGTTGGTGATGATGATGACGATGATTTCCCCCTCCGGGAGGGAAGTTCCCCTGGCAGAATCACACCGCTGGAGGGCAAAAGTGCTCCTGCCCAAGTTCCGCCTCGAGGTGGAGGCGCTCCATCTCGAAAGTCCTCCTCTTGTTTTTTCTAGATAAAAATGACTTATATACCAGAAGATGGGCACCGGAGGTGGGCCTGGGTGAGCACAACCCACCAGGGCGCGCCTGGGCTCCCTGGCGCGTCCAGGTGGGTTGTGCCCACCTGGTGGGGCCCCCTATGGTAGTTATTTGGTCCAATAATTATTAAATATTCCATAAAAAATCCTCGTGAAGTTTCAGTTCATTTGGAGTTGTGCAGAATAGGTAGCCTGACGTAGCTTTTTCAGGTCCAGATTTCCAGCTGCTGAAATTCTCCCTCTTTGTGTATATCTTGCATATTATGAGAGAAAAGGCATTAGAATTACTCCAAAAAACATTATTATGGATAAAAATGTTATAAATAACAGTAAGAAAACATGATGCAAAATGGATGTATCAGTGTGATATGTGGTTGCATGTTGCATATGGTGTCTAGATTGTAATTCTTCCAATCTGGTTAATTGCATGTGCTATTATGCTTACTTTATACATTATACCTGTCAATGTGACACGTCTTCCTGTTTTTGGTACATATTACATCTGTGTATTAAGCATGACCTTATATAAAACTACTATTTTTTGTATCCCACATCAATCAATTATGACTAGACACCTTTAGACTCTCAATGTAGATGTGTTGATGATGAGCACGTCTCCCCAAGTCCACCATCACTGGTGCTCCCTCTTGCTTGGCACCGTTATATGTGGTTGCACGTTATGTATGATGTCAAACTTGTATTGCTTCTAATTTTGTTGAGTTCCATCTGCTTACTTTACACATTATACTGGTGAATAAGACACCACTGGTACGCATCGGTGCTATACAAACGGTTTTTAACTCCTTTCCGGCGATGGTATTTGGAACCGTCACCAAGTGAGTGTGAGCGATAGGGGGATCCTTCCCACATGACCCAGAAATTGTCGGGGATAGGCACTCTAGGGACACAGGCTGGGGCAAAATGAGCTCGTGTGTGATCGGGCGAGGCATCAAAACCCAATCATTTCTGTTCGTATGTAGATCCCACACGGTGAATCCCAGAAATTTTTTTCGTTTGTATGTATGTCACACACAGTCAATCCAAGGAATACAATTCCATTCTTATGTACATCCCACACAGTCAATCCAGGGAAAACGTTTCCATTCATATGTATATCACACACAGTCAATCCAAAGAATACGTTTCCGTTCTTATGTACATCCCACACAGTCAATCCAGGGAAAACATTTCCATTTGTATGTACATCCCACATAGTTTTATGTGTAGGCTCATGTGTGAAAGGTGTAACTACCACACACGCTCTACCTTGGTTAATTGTTTGCTTTTATGAACTACATCACACACGATTTGATGAGGAAAACTGTGTGGAATTAGGCTATCTGTGACGCCCCGAGACCATTGCGCCAAGTGTCTTCTAGTTATTTGCTGTCGTTGCCATGTCAGTCGCTTGCGTGTTGCATCTTGTCATGTCATCATGTGCATTGCATCATCATGTTTTTTTAGAAACTTGCATACGTCCGGGTTTCCCCGTTCCTTCCGTTGTCCGTTCTGAGTCCAGACACACTTGCACGCGCCCGTGGCACGTCCGAGATATTATTTTACAAGTGGCCGGAAAATATTCTCGGAATGGGTAGAAAGTTGGCATGCAGTGTTGTTATAGTGTAGATAGGCCGCCTCCCAAGTTTCATCGCGTTCGGAGTCCGTTTGACGCCCCAACGGATAACTATAGCGGCAGTATAGCCGGTCACGTCGGACGTTTTCGGTCTCCGGAAACAGTCGCCGGGTCTCTCTCTTCTCTTCTCTCAGCCCAAGGCTTTCTGCACAGCCCACTGCCTACCGCCAGGCCCAACCTAACCTCTCTCGTCAGCCCGCAGACCTCCCCTTGCGCGCGTCCGAAAGTTGTCCCGAACCCGACCCGGGCAGTCGTCACCGTTGGGTCCGGATCATCCCCAAACATCTACAAAACGTCTCCGCTTTGTTAATTGGAATTCCTAACATATTTTTTTCTCGACCGCCCGATTACGATCGGAGGGACGAGGTAGCCCCTAGCCTAACCTACCCGCTATATATACTAGTCTAAACCGAGACCAAACCCCTAATTTCTACGGATCCTACCCTAGCGCCGCCGCCCACTTTCTCCTCAATTTCAGCGCCAGGCCAATCACCTCGCTCCGACCATCTCCCTCGATTTGCGCCGATCCACCCAACCAGCTCGCCGCCGCCTCCCCTTCCCTGCTCCCGTGCATGTCCAACACCAAAGGAGAGGTGCTCCTCGAGCCCTCGATCCAGCGCGCAGACACCTGAGCGCCTCCTCACCTCGTCCCCGTGCCGCCGTCGCTTCGCTGAAGTGCCCGCAGCACTGTGCTCGCAGCATCGAGAGGAGGCCGAGCTCCTCTCTCCGTCCAGCCCCGCCTCCGGCCGGCAGGCCACATGAGTCGCCCGACGGCACCAGATCCATCAGGCCAGGGCCCTCGCCGCCTCCCCTTATTTCTCCTTCCTCCCTCTGCTTTCTCCCTCTCACGCAATTCTCTCCCTCTCTCTGAACCTTCACAGGAACAATGGCTCGCCGCCAGGAGCAGCGTTCGCTTGGCCCGCCTGCCTTGGCCGCCTCGTCCCTGCTCCAGAGGAGGACGAGCAGCGCTGTGCCTGTTAACTGCGTCGCCAGATCCGCAGCCCGCGTCCTCGACCGCGCCAAGTCCCTTGCCCTGCGCCGCCGTCTTCCTCTTGCGCCTCGCGCCGAACCTCTGCCTCCAACCGTGCCATTGCTTGCTCGATCTGCCCGTACGCGCGCCCCTGCGTGTTGACCAGCCACTGGTGTTTCTCGATCGAGCGCCTAGGCCGGCCTCGCCTTGTGCCTCATCGCGGCCCAGCAGGGCGCTGAGGCCCAGGCCTCTCCAGTCAGATTCCAGCCCAGCACCAACCGGGCCAAGCCCAATGTGAGAAGCCCCCCTCCAGCCCCTGTGCAGTGTTGGGCTTGTCCCAGATTTCAGCCGAGTAGTGTTTTTTCAGCCTATGCGAATTTAGCTTTTATCCGCAGGATTGCAGTTTTGCAGAAAACCCCCCAGCATCATGCATTTAATAACTGTTGAACCGTGCATCGGATTAAAACAAACTTAATATGAAAGTTGCTTAGAATTTTGTGTAGTTTCATAATATGTCTTTTTCATCCATGTTTAAAATGCTTAAAATGTTGTTTGTTTAAATTTGCTTAAATAACTTGCTAAAATGATTTAATTCATAACTAAATAACCGTAGCTTGGTTTTAAATAATCTTTTTATGTAAATGGGGTAGAAAAATGTCTAGCTTCACATGGTGGCATCACTTTGCATGTTTAATAACTCTAAAATTGTGTTTAGGGCAGAACAGTACCAAACCTTAAAATATGCACATGAGGAGTTTCCGGAATTGTTGTTTGTTATTTCCGACCTCATTTAAACTTGACTAGATAGTTAGTTTACTTTTGCTTCACCCTCTTGCCATGTTTAACAACTTTTAATATTGTTGGGTACATAAACAAGATCGAACTAAATAAGTCATGTGGTGTTCCGTCAATATGCAACTCATTGCATATTGAGCTCCAACTAATTTGTAGGATTGCTTGTGCATTTTTCCATGCCATGTATCTTTAAACCGGACATGCATCATACTTGGTTGTGCATCATGCCATGATTATGTGATGGTTGTTCACTATGTTGTTTGCTTTCTTTCCGGTGTACTTCTTCTCGGTAATCCGATAACGTTGCGTTTGTGAGGATACGTTGGCTACGTCCGTTTGTCTTCTTCATGGACTCGTTCTTCTTCCTTGCGAGATCTTTGCAGGCAAGATGACCATACCCTCGAAATCACTTCTATCTTTGCTTGCTAGATTGCTCGCTTTATTGCTATGCCTATGCTGCGATACCTACCACTTGCTATATCATGCCTCCCATATTGTTAAACCAAGCCTCTAACCCACCTTGTACTAGCAAACCGTTGTTTGGCTATGTTACCGCTTTGCTCAACCCCTCTTATAGCGTTGTTAGTTGCAGGTGAAGATTGGAGTTTGTTCCCTGTTGGAACATGGTTTTGTTGGGATATCACAGTATCTCTTATTTAATTAATGCATCTATATACTTGGTAAAGGGTGGAAGACTCGGCCTTATGCCTGGTGTTTTGTTCCACTCTTGTCGCCCTAGTTTCCGTCATACCGGTGTTATGTTCCTTGATTTTGCGTTCCTTACACGGTTGGGCTATAATGGGAACCCCTTGATAGTTTGCTTTGAATAAAACTCCTCCAGCAAGGCCCAACCTTGGTTTTACCATTCGCCACCTAGCCTTTTTCCCTTGGGAGTCACGCATCCCGAGGGTCATCTTTATTTTAACCCCCCCTGGGCTAGTGCTTGTCTAAGTGTTGGTCCGAACTAGAGTCCTTTGCAGCGCCACCTCGGGGAAACTTGAGGTCTGGTTTTAGTTGTACGGAGCGCTCATCCGGTGTTGCCCTGAGAATGAGATATGTGCAGCTCCTATCAGGATATCGGCACATCGGGCGGTCTTGCTGGTCTTGTTTTACCATTCTCGAGATGTCTTGTAACCGGGATTCCGAGTCTGATCGGGTCTTCCTGGGAGAAGGAATATCCTTCGTTGACCATGAGAGCTTGTGATGGGCTAAGTTGGGACACCCCTGTAGGGTTTTGAACTTTCGAAAGCCGTGCCCACGGTTATGGGCATATGGGAATTTGTTAATGTCCGGTTGTAGAAAACCTGAAAGTTATCTTAATTAAAATGCATCAACCGCGTGTGTAGCCGTGATGGTGTGTTTCCGGTGGTGTCCGGGAAGTGAACACAGTGTTGGAGTTATGCTTGAACGTAGGTTGTTCTAGGATCACTTCTTGGTCATAGTTTAGCGACCGTGCCTTTGCCTTCTCTTCTCGCTCTCTTTTGCGTATGTTAGCCACCATATATGCTAGTCGCTTGCTGCAGCTCCACCTCATACCTTTTTTCCCTACCTATAAGCTTAAATAGTATTGATCGCGAGGTGTGAGATTGCTGAGTCCCCGTGACTCACAGATACTTCCAAAACCAGTTTGCAGGTGCCGATGAAACCGTGCAGGTGATGCAACCGAGCTCAAGGAGGAGCTTGATGAAGATCTCGTTCATTGTGTTGTTTCATTTCAGTTGTTCAGTAGTGGAGCCCAGTTGGGACGATCGGGGATCTGTGTAGCATTTGGGGTAGTCTTCTTTTATTTTGGTTGCGTAGCCGGACCTTGTGTGTATCTGGCTGATGTAATGTTATATTCATGTATTGTGTGATGTGGCGATTGTAAGCCAACTATGTATCTCTTTCCCTTATGTATTACATGGGTTGTGTGAAGATTACCTCACTTGCGACATTGCTTTCAATGCGGTTATGCCTCTAAGTCGTGCTTCGACACGTGGGAGATATAGCCGCATCGAGGGCGTTACAAGTTGGTAATCAGAGCCTTCCCTGACTTAGGAGCCCCCCTGCTTGATTGAATCGCTGGCGTTGTTGAGTCTAGAATTTTTTTTTGAGTCTTTTAGGATTATATATATCGGAGAGTAGGATTATTTTTACTCCTAAGTCCCTCCGTCGCTCTGGTGAGGCATCCTGATGTAGAGTTTTGACTCTTCTCTTCTCAAATTTCACTAATTTTTTTAGGATCACGCGAGTATCTTGGAATCGTTCCGATGGTTTTGTGACGAGAACATTGTTCTTGGCGCCTCCTGACATTTAGGGGTTGTGGCAGTGTCCCGGGGAGTTGAGCTCCGAGGTGTTGTCATCACAATTTTATCGTTGCAATTCTGGAATACCTGAGTTTCGCCGACATCGAAAATCTCTTTTATGCAGTTATTGGTGAGATAACCTCGATGCCACCCAGTACTGGGGCATGAGTTCGGGAGTATTGCCATAACTCGTATAACGGATGCTTTTCGAAGGTTGAGGTAAATGATTTCCGATGGTTTCTTGGTTATGTGTTGAAGGATGGATACAGCTGGATGTAGGATTTGCTAGTTTTGGGTGAGATATTATGCTTCCCCTGTATCCCCAACACCTGATTGCATAACCAGAAAATTTCGGGAGTTGATAAGTGGAAATTCAAGTAGCTCCTAGGATATCTTTCCGACAGATGTATGATATGAAATTGGGGTTCGACGTCTAGTGGTCCGCCTATCCACGGTTGGTTTTACAGTGGTCTCATTGCGTCTTAAAGAGTTCTTGGCTATGCTGACTCGGGGATGCTTCGTATGTCATGTGCACTGCCTTGTACATGATGGTGCTGTAAGATCGAGCCCGTGTGGGCCCCACCACGAAAACTTCGGACGAAATCTCTATCATATGTTTGTTCCGACTTATTCTGCTTTGTTTTGTTTTGAGTTGTGGTTTTCGAGTTGCTTCAATGTCAAGTGTTGATTCCATACCTTTCCTAAACGGTGTTCTCATATTTCTATGTGAATACTAATCCTTCATGATAATCGAGATTGTCATGTCAATCCTTTTTCAACCGGCGTGTTTCTCTTCAAGTGGATCCGATCATTACTACATCCGCAAGATCAACTCAAGTCTTCCCAATGTTGTTGGTCTCATCCGTCTCCAAGTTGCCTTTGTTTTCCCGCCCACCCAGGTGACACCCGGATAATTAAGCTACAGTAATTCCACGTTAATGGTGCCATGTCATCGGCATTACTGTTGCTAATCTCGCCTTGGTTCAAACACGAGTCAAATTCAAATTCAAATAACAAGCCAAAATATTATTTCTTCAAACAGTAAATTAAAAATGTTACTTGGGTTGCAAATATTCACTAACTAATTGTCATTTATTAACCAACATTTTATAAGGTGGCCGAGTGTCCTAAAATAAATGAAACATGGGCCAATTCATTGTTTAAAATGCTTTTCCTAATTTATGAAAATACAAACTAATTTAATTAACCCCCAATACTTTGTTGCGGTGTCTAATATTGCATCACTAAATATGGGCCAAGTTTCATATTTTATAAAACTCATTTACTATTAAAAATAAAGGCAAACCAACAACAGAAAAGGAAAACAAAAAAGGTTAAGTAAAAAAAAAACCACCTCCCCCAGTGGGCCTAATGGCCCAGCTGTCCATTCAGCCGGCCGGCCAGGCCTGCCCACATGGCCCACCCCACTCCCCCGGCCTACATACCCTCCCCCCCGAAACCCTAACTCCATACCCCCACGATCCCCACTCCCTTTGTTCCCTCCCCAATCCAGATCGGGGCAACGGCGCCCCAACCCCATC
>NC_041380.1:127425975-127435453 GCF_002162155.2 Triticum dicoccoides | reverse complement strand
TGGCCGCTCGACGACATCGCCGCCGCCGCTCGAAGGCCTCCCCCCTCGCCGGACCCTTGCTGGACGCTCCCGCCGCCTCAACGCGTCGGACCTCCTCGTCTCCCTCGTCGAGGCCACCTCGACGCCACACCTCGTCGTCCCCGTCCTCCTCCCCGAACGGGAACAACAAGCCACGTCGCCGCCCTCTTCCCTCCATCGCCGGTGAGGCCCCGCCTTCGCCCCCCCCTTTTTACTCCCATCATCGCGCCCTGGACCATGCCTCGCCTGTATCGCCTGCGTTCGCCGCCGACAGCGGTCCACGCTTCCCCTGCTCGCACCGTCGCGCCCGCCTTGACCAGACCGCGCCGCACGCACTCCTCTCCTGCTACGGCCCTGCCTCGCCCCAGGGTCGTGCTCGCCAGCCACCCTGCGTCATGCCTCCCCTGCCCTTGCCTGTTGCGCCACCCCGGCGAGACCTACCGCGCGCTGGCCCGCCCCTGGCCGCCGGCCAGCCCGTGCCTCGCGCCCTGCTGCTCCTCCGCCACTCGATGCCCGCTGCCGGCGCTCGCGCCCGCGTGTGCCTGGTTTCGCCATTCGGGCTGGTGCCCGCACCCAATCCCTAGCGCCCTTTTGGCCCTATGGGTCCATGACGAGTGGGCCCCATGCTCAGTGAACGTAAAAAACAAATAAATAATAATAATAAAATAAAATAAAATAATTAAGATTAATAATAATAATGATGAAATTTAATCAATCAATTAATTAAGATAATTAATTAGCTTAATTAATCCTGTTAATTAATCTAATTAACCCTGTTAATTAATCTAATTAACCCTGTTAATTAACCTTAATTAGCTGATGAGACAAATAGTCTACGACAGTGGGGCCCCACCTGTCAGCTTGACTGGTCAACGGTCAAAGCCGACTGCTGACATCACCTCGACATCATGCTGACATCATAATGGCATTTCCAAATTAACTTAATTCTGTTAATTCCAAAAATGATTAAAAACTTTGAAAATTAATATAAATTAAACCGTAGCTCGGATGAAAAAACTTTGTACATGAAAGTTGCTCAGAACGATGAGACGAATCTGGATACGCAACCCGTTCGTCCGCCACGCATTCCTAGCATAGCAAACACGCACCTTTCCCCCTCCAATTCATCTGTTCGAAAACGCGAAACCCTGGGGATATTTTCCCGGATGTTTCCCCCTTTGCCGGTACCACCTCATACCGCGTTAGGGCACCCCTAGCACCGCGTATTGTCATGTTATGCCTTGTGATGCTTTGATTGCACTGTTATTTATTGTGTTCCCCTCTGATATTTCTTTCCGGTAGACCCCGAGACCGCTGCCGGTACCCCTGTTGTCGACTACGGTGTTGACGACCCTTCTTGCCAGAGCAACCAGGCAAGCCCCCCCTTTGATCACTAGATATCGCCTACTCTTCTCTATACTGCTTGCATTAGAGTAGTGTAGCATGTTACTGCTTTCCGTTAATCCTATCCTGATGCATAGCCTGTCCTTGCTACTACTGTTGTTACCTTTACCTGCAATCCTAATGCTTAGTATAGGATGCTAGATTATCATCAGTGGCCCTACATTCTTGTCCGTCTGCCATGCTATACTATCGGGCCGTGATCACTTGGGAGGTGATCACGGGTATATACTATATACTTTATACATGATACATGTGGTGACTAAAGTCGGGTCGGCTCGTGGAGCACCCGCGAGTGATTCACGGATTGGGGGCTGAAAGGACCTTTGTCCCAATGGCCCTCTGTGTGGATCTTTATGGCGAAGCGACATGGCAGGTTGAGACCACCTAGGAGAGAGGTGGGCCTGGCCCTGGTCGGCGTTCGCGGTTATTTCAAGATAACACGTTTAACGAGATCTTGGTATTTGATCTGAGTCTGGCCACTGGCCTATACACACTAACCATCTACGCGGGGACAGTTATGGGCACTCGATGTTGTGGTATTAGCCGAAGCCTTCGTGATGTCAGCGACTGAGCGGCGCGCGCCGGGTTGGACCGCGTAACGCAACTTCCTTTCTAATGGAGGTTGCTAGGTCTGCTCTCCGGCCGCCCACGCAACGTGCAGGTGTGCAATGGGCGATGGGCCCAGACCCCTGCTCCATAGGATTTAGATCGGCGTGCTGACCTCTTTGTTGTGCCTAGGTAGGGCTGCGACGTGTTGATCTCCCGAGGCCGGCCATGACCCATGAAAGTGTGTCTAGCCAAATGGGATCAAGCGTGTTGGGAAATGTGGTGCACCCCTGCAGGGAAGTTGATCTATTCGAATAGCCGTGTCCCTCGGTAAAAGGACGACCCGGAGTTGTACCTTGACCTTATGACAACTAGAACCAGATACTTAATAAAACACACCCTTCCAAGTGCCAGATACAACCGGTGGTCGCTCTCTCACAGGGCGACAAGGGGAGGATCATCGGTTAGGATTATGCTATGCGATGCTACTTGGTGAACTTACCATCTACTCTCTTCTTCTGCTGCAAGATGGAGGTTACCAGAAGCGTAGTCTTCGAAAGGACTAGCTATCCCCCTCTTATTCCGGCTTTCTGCAGTTTAGTCCACATATGATACCCTTATTCCATTTGATTCCAATGCATACATATGTAGTGTAGCTCCTTGCTTGCGAGTACTTTGGATGAGTACTCACGATTGCTTTGCTCCCTCTTTTCCCCCTTTCTATACTCGATTGCTGCGACCAGACATTGGGGCCCAGGAGCCAGACGCCACCGTCGACGACGACTACTACTACTCGGGAGGTGCCTACTACAACGTGCAGTCCGCTGACGACGACCAGGAGTAGTTTAGGAGGATCCCAGGCAGGAGTCCTACGCCTATTTCGATCTGTGTCCCAGTTTGTGCTAGCCTTCTTAAGGCAAACTTGTTTAACTTATGTCTGTACTTAGATATTGTTGCTTCTGCTGACTCGTCTATGATCGAGCTCTTGTATTCTAGCCCTCGAGGCCCCTGGCTTGTAATATGATGCTTGTATGACTTATTTTATTTGTAGCGTTGTGTTGTGATATCTTCCCATGAGTCCCTGATCTTGATCGTACACGTTTGCGTGTATGATTAGTGTACGATTGAATCGGGGGCGTCACAACCCACCCCTTTTCTTCAAGGACTCAGATTTCTTATTCAAGTACCCTTTTATGGATGGGAAGTCTCTCCAATCTTTTCCGTCAATATTCTTATATGGTGATTCTCAAGAAGATTCTTACGGAGATTCAAGATCATCATTCTTCATTCTTTTCTTCTCCGGTGGTTTCAATTCAAGCTTTTGGTGTTGACGTTATCCTTTTTCTTCATGGAAAATACCTTCTTATGCCGGTGCACCTCATAATCTTCCACTTCTCGCTATCCAATTGTTCCAGAGTATTCAAGATATCTCGAGGCTGTTATCTCATTCAAGTCATTTAAATCAACCGGTGCAATATCTCTTCCTAAGTAATCGTTCTACGGTGTATCTTTTGAGTGGGCCCTAACCCACAGGTCTTTTCCCAGAATCTTACCTGACTCTTCTAATTTTCCCAGAGCTAACCGAAATTCTTTCAAAATTGACGTAAGAATGAATTATCATCAGTCTTCTCTAAGATCTTTCAAATTCTTTTCATCGATTGATTCAACCTTTCCATTATTCATTCTCCTGGAGTATCTCAACAATTCTTGGTGGTGTTTCTCATTGTCATTCTCAACATTTGAAGACCAAAGAAGATTTTTCCTCTAAATCTTGCTCCTTTCTCTTCAAGATTCATGGCTCTAGCTTCGTGACATCCTCTCATAGTTGGTTTTGATTGTGAGAATTCTTTTCACCCACCCGGAGCATTTCATGAGTTGTTTCCATTTATTTCCTCCGAAGGCCATTTTTTCAAATATTATTCATTCTCAGCTTTCAACTATGATTCTCCAAATCTTACCGGTGCATCATTCAAATATTCTCTAATCAATTCATGATCTCTTCGTTCTCAAGTATCTAAATCCTAGCAAGCATCTTCGTTCATTTGCTAATTTTACACGGTGTTTCTTTATCTTTCCTTCGTTCATTTTCAATTCTTATGGTGGTTCTTCCAGATTTCTCTTCCTTATCAATTTATTTGTTGGTTAAATCCTACCGGTGGTCCATTAAGTTCGCACAATATCTCTCTCCAATCTTTTCAAGAAGAATAAGTAGTATGCCAAATCTGTTGTTTGTCATCAATCTAAATTGGTGAATGATAAGCATAATGTAATTCTTATCCTTGCTTCATCCAAATGATGGATTCTTTCTTCCGGAGTTTGCTCATGATGAGTAAATTCTTAGTTTCAAGTGCTCATCTTCCTTTTCCGGAGTTCCAAGTTTTTCTCGTTTATATCACCACGAAGATTCATCTAAATCATTGCAAGGCTTCACCTTGTGTTTTCAACTTCACTTTCTTTTCGATCATTCTTTTATTACCGAAGTTCTTCATGGAGGTTCTACATGATGGTTCATCTAGGAGTTAATTCATTCTCGAAGTGTTCATCAAGATTCTTTTCAAAGGAGCTCAAGTATTCTTCATCTTGCATTCCGAAGTGTGATTCTTTCTACTGTATCATTTGAGGTGGTGCTATGTCATTCTTCATATTTTTAGTTCATGTTTCATGTTTCACATTTCATCAAGAATGAGGTATCTTAAACCTATCACCTCCTTCCTTGGAGTTATCTTGTGTCATGTTTCACCTAAAGCCTTCCCTAAGGATTGTTGTTATTTATGGTGCGTGTAAATGACCCAAGTTCTTTATTTATCCTCCTGGCGAAATAAGTTTCTCGTCTCCTTGTTGATATCAATCCAATCTATTGTTTTCCGTTAGTGGCAGTATTTCACCTCATAGTTTTGAGATGTTCTCCATAAGCCCATGACAAGCTTACTCTTTTCGTTATTGGTTTTCCAACAACTACGTTCGACCCTTCTCATAAAGATGCTTTCAAGCTCATTCGAGATAGAAGATATTGGTTTTCTCCTCTGTTCATTCCATTCCATTCTCTCTTTTCTTCCGGAGGCTTTGCGATGTTGCTCTCTTCGACCCATCATCTTGTTTTATCAAGATCATGTTTCTTTGTTTTGCTTATCCATTCAACCGGAGTGTTGTGCCCTCTGCTCAAGTTCTTTTCATCTTATCAAGTCCTGCATCTCTTTTCAATCGGAGTGCTGCCCAAATTATATCATTCTTATTCCTTCTCTACCTTGTTTTAACCGGAGTGGTTCCAATATCTATCTTGGCATTTAACCTCAAAGTTTCTTGTAATGTTCCTTGTTTCTCTTTTCTAACGAAGTGTTTTCAACTTCGTTCATCTCCGTTGCATTCTTTCTTTCAATTTGTTCAACCTCGCAAGGTTCTTTGGTTTCACTCGTTTGTCAAAGAAGCAACTTAGTTTACCTTTTCTCTTCCTCTTCCGATTTTCCCTCCGGTGCCATTCAAGATCTCGGGATGAGATCCTCTCGTAGTGGTGGAGTGTTGTGACGCCCCAAGACCGTTGCGCCAGGTGTCTTCCAGTTATTCGCTGACATTGCCATGCCAGTCGCTTGCGTGTTGCATCTTGTCATGTCATCATGTGCTTTGCATCATCATGTTTTCTTGAAACTTGCATACGTCTGGGTTTCCCCGTTCCTTCCGTTGTCTGTTCTGAGTCCAGACACACTTGCACACGCCCGCGGCATGTCCGAGATATTATTTTACAAGTGGCAGGAAAATGTTCTCGGAATGGGTTGAAAGTTGGCATGAGATGTTGCTATAGTGTAGATAGGCCGTCTGCCAAGTTTCATTGCGTTCGGAGTCCGTTTAACGCCCCAACGGATAACTATAGCGGTAGTATAGCCGGTCTAACGTCGGACATTTTCGGTCTCCAAAAACAGTCGCCGGGTCTCTCTCTTCTCTTCTCTCAGCCCAAGGCTTTCTGCACAGCCCACTGCCTACCGCCATGCCCAACCTGACCTCTCTCGTCAGCCTGCGGACCTCCCCTCGCGCGCGTCCGAAAGTTGTCCCGAACCCGACCCGGGCAGTCGTCACCGTTGGGTCCTGATCATCCCCAAATATCTACAAAATGTCTCCGTTTTGTTAATTGGAGTTCCTAACATATTTTTTCTCGACCGCCTGATTACGATCGGAGGGACGAGGTAGCCCCTAGCCTAACCTACCCGCTATATATACTAGTCTAAACCGAGACCAAACCCCTAATTTCTAGGGATCCTACCCTAGCGCCGCGGCCCACTTTCTCCTCAATTTCAGCGCCAGGCCAATCACCTCGCTCCGACCATCTCCCTCGATTTGCGCCGATCCACCCAACCAGCTCATAGCTGCCTCCCTTCCCTGCTCCCGTGCGTGTCCAGCACCAAAGGAGAGGTGCTCCTCGAGCCCTCGATCCAGCGCGCAGACGCCTGAGCACCTCCTCACCTCGTCCCCGTGCTGCCGTCGCTTCGCTGTAGTGCCCACAGCACTGTGCTCGCAGCATCGAGAGAAGGCCGAGCTCCTCTCTCCGTCCAGCCCCGCCTCCGGCCGGCAGGCCACCGGAGTCGCCTGACGGCCAGATTCATCAGGCCAGGGCCCTCGCCGCCTCCCCTTATTTCTCCTTTCTCCCTCTGCTTTCTCCCTCTCACGCAATTCTCTCCCTCTCTCTGAACCTTCACAGGAACAATGGCTCGCCGCCAGGAGCAGCGTTCGCTCGGCCCGCCTGCCTTGGCCGCCTCGTCCCTGCTCCAGAGGAGGACGAGCAGCGCTGTGCCTGTTAACTGCGTCGCCAGATCCGCAGCCCGCGTCCTCGACCGCGCCAAGTCCCTTGCCCTGCGCCGCCGTCTTCCTCTTGCACCTCGCGCCGAACCTCTGCTTCCAACCGCGCTGTTGCTTGCTCGATCTGCCCGTACGCGTGCCCCTGCGCGTTGACCAGCCGCTGGTGTTTCCCGATCGAGCGCCTAGGCCGGCCTCGCCTTGTGCCTCGTCGCGGCCCAGCAAGGCGCTGAGGCCCAGGCCTCTCCAGTCAGATTCCAGCCCAGCACCAACCGGGCCAATCCCAATGTGAGAAGCCCCCCTCCAGCCCCTGTGCAGTGTCCAAGATTTCAGCCGAGTAGTGCTTTTTCAGTCTGTGCGAATTTAGCTTTTATCCGCAGGATTGCAGTTTTGTAGAAAACCCCCCAGCATCATGCATTTAATAACTATTGAACCGTGCATTGGATTAAAACAAACTTAACATGAAAGTTGCTTAGAATTTTGTGTAGTTTCATAATATGTCTTTTTCATCCATGTTTAAAATGCTTAAAATTCTGTTTGTTTAAATTTGCTTAAATAACTTGCTAAAATGATTTAATTCATAACTAAATAACCGTAGCTCGGTTTTAAATAATCTTTTTATGTAAATGGGGTAGAAAAATGTCTAGTTTAACATGGTGGCATCACTTTGCATGTTTAACAACTCTAAAATTGTGTTTAGGGCAGAACAGTACCAAACCTTAAAATATGCACATGAGGAGTTTCCGAAATTGTTGTTTGTTATTTCCGGCCTCATTTAAACTTGACCAGATAGTTAGTTTACTTTTGCTTCACCCTCTTGACATGTTTAACAACTTTTAATATTGTTGGGTACATAAACAAGATCGAACTAAATAAGTCATGTGGTGTTCCGTCAATATGCAACTCGTTGCATATTGAGCTCCACCTAATTTGTAGGATTGCTTGTGCATTTTGCCATGCCATGTATCTTTAAACCGGACATGCATCATACTTAGTTGTGCTTCATGCCATGATTATGTGATGGTTGTTCACTATGTTGTTTGCTTTCTTTCCGGTGTACTTCTTCTCGGTAATCCGGTAAAGTTGCGTTTGTGAAGATACGTTGGCTACGTCCGTTTGTCTTCTTCATGGACTCGTTCTTCTTCCTTACGAGATCTTTGTGTCGGGGGTTGGGTGCAACATATGCCAAAGGATGGCTTATCATGGTGGGGGCGAGTAGAACGTCACTGGTGCCTAGAAACGGGATAAGGCGAAGGCATGCACGCCGGCGAATCTTACCCAGCTTCGGGGCTCTCCGTGGAGATAATACCCCTACTGCTGCTCTGCGGGGTCTCCGCATGATCACTATGGCAAAGTGTGTACACGGTTGCTCCTTGAGCTGTTTCCTGGAGGTAGGAGAAGGCTAGGCTAGCTCTCTTCTTCCTATATGATCTGGTCTAGTGCTAATGGATTCGAACCCTTTGCATGGGTGCCCTAGGGGGTTTATATGGGCCTACCCCCCAGGGGTACAATGGTAATCCGGCTGGGTGCAGGCCCAGCCGTCAGTTTCTCCAACCTCCGTCTTCTCCATCGACTGCTGGGGCCCGCCAACTGGCGGGCCCCGTCGACTGGTCTGGTACGGTGCCGACAGGCCGTGTCCGCCGCTGGCGGGTCTTGCTGGCTGCTGATTACTGTAGCCGTGCTTCTAATGACGCGGGCTTGGTCATGGGGTCGTGGCATCTAGTTAATGGTGCGTGGGCCCCGGGGGAGGGGCTGGCCGACTCCTGGGGGCCGACTCCCATCCAGGCCGACTGGTGGCGCTCACGCCGTCTTCTGGACTCCCGCTGACTGGTGGGAGCCGCTGTCCCAGGGTCGTATAGACAAGCCGTCGTGGGTGCAGGATTCTGCCCACTGGTACTGATGTCAGGACCGGCATGGCAACAGTGCCGCGCCGGACGGAGATCTCCGCGGGTTCGGCGTACTATGGCCATGCCTGCCCTTGGAAAGGGGTGGGAGTGGGCTTTACTGTAGCCACTCCCCGCCCCGTCCCTCTTGTTGAGGGCGTGGGGTTTTGTTGGAGTCGCGGGCCAGCTCCCATGGCCGGCTTCTCTGGAGGTCGCTAGTTAGGAGTCAACTCATCCTGAAGCCGTCTCCGGGACTCGGCCGCGAGTGGGTAGTCGGTTGCCTTGCCGCCGACTTCTCAAAAGGCGGCTCTTCGTCCTGGGGTCTTGAGGGGCGCAACCTGCCCCGATGTCTTGAAAGGTTCAGGGACTCGGGTTAGCCTACCCGTGGCCCATTACTCCGATAGTAGTCCCCGAAGCTGATGAGGCGCCGCGGACGATTGGCCGAGGAGCCTCAGCAGTTTCTCTTTCCGGGTGCCCGAGACATGGATCTTGCTTGACTTCTGCCGGGACGACTAGAAGGAGTCAGACTCACTCAACTCTGATGAACAATATTTCGAACGCCGCGGCGGGATCCAAGTAGCGTGCTGGCTAAGCTTCCCGGCCGCCGCCCATTCCGGGCATGTCACGTGGCAACACGCGGCCGGGCCAGTCTGCCTGCCCACGCGCGTGACGGGACAGGCCCACAGGCGGGGCCCGCCATTACCGTGCCTCGGCGCACGAGCGGATCCGCTGCGGCCCAAGCGGACGGTTGGGATTCCCGTGAAGTTACTGCGCGCAGTAACTTTGGCGTGGAAATGTGGAGGTCGTGGGGTCGTGGGCACAGTAAATCCCACGACCGCCCCCTC
>NC_041380.1:127379863-127425626 GCF_002162155.2 Triticum dicoccoides | reverse complement strand
GGGGGGGGGCGCGGCAGAGCACGTGCGCCCCTCCTCCACGCTACTCCTTGCTCTTCTTCTTCTTCCTCGCACCGCCGCGCGCCCAAGCTTTGCCGAACGCCGCGGCGATCCGCTCACGATGAGCTCTTCCTCCGCTGACGTGCCTCCCTCGGTGCATTCCGGCACCTGGGATGGCTCAAAGGTCCATGACGACCACATCGAGTTACTCCGCAAGACTCGTCGGCTCCCCGCCGAGGATTATGTGCGCGTACGCCTTGCGTCGAGGGGGGAGATCTCTCCGGCGCCGGAGGAGGGAGAGCGGGTTATATTCCGCTCGCACTGCCTGCGCAGCCTGGGGCTGCCGGCGAGCAGCTTCTTCCGCTCCTTTCTGGAGTTCTATAGCCTCCAGCTGCACCACCTCACGCCCAACACGGTGGTGCTGTTGTCCGCCTTTGTTGCTCTGTGTGAAGGCTTCCTCGGAGTCCTCCCCACCATCGAGCTCTGGGGGGAGTTCTTCTACTCCAAGCTCGACACCCAGGCCGCAGGCATGCCGGCTCAGTGCGGCGCGTTCATCGCCGTGCGGAGGTCGGGGGCCGACAACCCCTTTCCCACCATCAAGCTAATAAAGTCGGTGAAGATGTGGAAGCGATCGTACTTCTACGTGAAGAGCGTCTTCGCGAAGGGCGATTGGGTCAATCTGCCAGCTTTCGAAGCCGGCCCGCCGGCTGGGAGGCTGCCCAACTGGTCGTATCGGGCCAAGTCGTTGACGCTTGCGGGAGCCGGCGCCGTCACGCGACTCCGAGTGCTGATGCAGTCAGAGGGCTTGACTGGTCCTGATCTGCTGGCCGCCTTCGTGGTGCGCCGAGTTCTCCCGCTCCAAGGTCGCCCCACATGATATGCCAAATGAGCGGGCACCGTGACCCGAGTCGGATGTGCACCAAGGACATGCCTCACGAGGAGGTGTCCTACATGGTGAACTACCTCTCGGACAGCAAGCTCCTGGAGGATTGGCGGTTCGGCAAGGAGCCGTACTCTCGCGCCAACCCCTCGCCCATAGTGAGTTGCCTTTTTTCCTTCTTTCTTTGAATTGTCTTCTTTCTTGCCGAGTTTGTCTTGTCCGATCTGACCAGTCGGCTTTGGTCAGAATCCCCTCCTCCATCCATCAACCGGCACCGTGGGGCCGGCCCGCGAGTTCCTCGCTGACCGGGCGGAGAGCGACGTCGACGACCCCGATCTGGGGGCAGCGGCTTTGGAAGACGACGCCGAGGGAGGAGGTGGCCCGCGACTCGGGGCCAGTCTAGAGGACTGGCCTGATGATGAGGAGGAGGTCGCCCCCCGCCACCGGCCGGGAGTCGGCCATCCCGGCGCGGGCTCTTCTGCCACGCCGGGCGCTCCAGGCGGCGGGAAGAAGTGCAGGGCCGTGTTGACCTTGTTCGGTAGTCGGCCGAAGAAGCCCAAGAGTTCGGCTGCGGCGACCAAGCGGGACAAGGCGGCCGCGAAGGCCATCCGCTTCCGCAAGGAAGTAAAGAAGCCGCAACTGGTCTCCGCATGAGTATTCCATCTTAACGCCTTTATTCCTTCTTAGTGGCTTTTGTCTGAGTCTTTACTTGCTTCCCTCGCTTTAGGGCTCCCCTCACTCTTGAGAGGGTCGTCGCCGCCTCCGTCATGGGGTCGGCGGAGCCGTCCGCCACCACTCGGCGGATTGACGCCGCCGCCGACCTCCGGGAGGCGACGGAGCGGAACGCACATGAGAAGCGCAACGAGGAAGAGGCCGCCTGCCTGGAGAAGGTGGAGGCCGAGAAGGCGGAGGCCTCCGCCAAGAAGAAGCTGGCGGAGGCCGAAGCCGCTGTCGCGGCGAGGCGGCAGGCTGAGGAGGCCGCGCACCACCAATTGGCGGTGTTCGTCACCCTGCTGAACTTTGCGCCGCCGCCTCCGGAGTTCATGGGGCAGACTGGGGAAACCGGTAGCAAGAACCCCATCATGGAGAGGGAAGGCGGCGACGCCTCCATGCCGGACATGATCGTTCCGCTGCCGCCTCCGCCGCCGTCTAGGAGCGCGCAAGGCAAACAGCCGACAGACCCGCCGGTGCCGCCGACTGAAGACGAGGCCGTGGCGAGGCTTCTCCTTCAAGTCGGCTCGCCAACGCACCGCCGTCTTGAGAAGGCGACTTCGGCGCCACGCCCTTTGGAGACCGGCACCGCCAGCTCGGTGATCCCAGATGCCGAAGCGACGAGCGCCGCGCCCATTGGGTGGGTGCAAGGAGGCGGCACGGGCCCGCTGAACCAGGCGCTTCTGGATGTCCAGACAAAGCTGCGAGCTAAGGGCGACGCTATCCAGAACTGCATGATGGCGTACTTGGCGTCGCGGGCAGCCGTCCGGGTATGCTTTCTCCTTTGTCCTTGTTTTCTTGTTGCTCTCTATGGGGGCGCGCCAGCGCACCTGTTGGCTTTCGGGTTCCGGCAGACCCTTGAGGTTCGAACACTGGGGTGCGCGCGGAGATTTCGCCTCCTACCTACCTGCACCCCTCCGCCTCGCTAAGGTCTGAGCTATGGAAAGAATAACACGAGGGACACAAGGTTTATACTGGTTCGGGCCACCGTTATGGTGTAATACCCTACTCCAGTGTGTGGTGTGGTGGATTGCCTCTTGGGCTGATGATGATGAACAATACAAGGAAGAACAGCCTCGCGAGGGTCTGTTCTTGGCTGGGGGATGAACTGCTGGGAGGAGTTCAGTCACCCTTCTCTCTCTCTCTCTCTCTCTCTCTCTCTCTCTCTCTCCCCCTGATCCTTCGATCTCCAACCTCTCACAGAGCTGCCCCCTCCTGCGGGTGGCTGGTCCTATTTATAGAGGCCCTGGTCCTCTTCCCAAATATCGAGCGGGAAGGGAGCCAACAATGGCGGGCTAATTTGAAAGGGGACAACTAGTACCAGCTATCCTGACAAAAGTAGTCTTCGCCTGCATAAAGCTCTGGTGGTGACACCGTCTTGGGCTCCATGATGACCTCCATCTTGTAGTCCTCCTGGTCTTGGTCTTGTTGCACCGAAATGGCAACCTTTGCCTGATGCCTCGGTACTCCGCGGCTGCGCTTGCCCCCTTCGCACCAAAGAGGAAAGGAGGACACTGCGCGGGCTGGCACCCGCCTGGGGCCCTTGGTCGTCATGGCTTGCGTCACGGGCACCTCGTGAGGTACCCCACCTTGATCTCTCCGCCTCCTCGTGAGCCAGCCTGATGAGGCCGTGCCTGAGGAAGCTCCGCGTCGTCCGTCCCGCGAGGCTTGGCCCCTCGCGAGGGTCTTGGGTCTGTGTTGATGAAGATGGGCCATACTGGGCCCCCCTTTGTGCCACGCCGCAGGCCGTAGGCAGGCAAGTCTGGGGACCCCCGTTCCCAGAACGCCGACAGTAGCCCCCGGGCCCAAGGCGCGCCCGAACTTGGCTGTGCAGGGAGGCGGAAGGGCAAGAGCGAAGTGCCCCGGGCCCTAACAGCCTGCGGCCTTGGGCGCCGCGTGGTGGTTGGTTGGACGCGGGCGCCTTAGCAACCGCGCGAGTTGATAAAGGAGCGGCATCCGCCTAGGCTTCGCCTTTTGCTTTCCCCGGTTGCTGCTCAGATCCCCTTTCTTGCGCCTCTCCTTCCTTCCTCCAAAATTTCCAGATCTACTCCGACCGTGTGACCTAGGAAGCCATGGCGCCTCGTCAGCACCCGGCCCTAGCTTGGTACTCGTCTGCCCTGGACCCGCCAAACATGTCGGAGGCGAGCCTCGCCCGGTTGTGCCAGATGGCGGCGGCGCGGGGCATCAACGGGGCGAAGGTGTTCAAAGCCGTCTCCGCCACCCCTGAGGGTCAAGGGAGCACCTTCTATCCGCTCTTTGTAAGTGCCATTGCTGCTGGCCTGGTGCCTCCCTTTTCCGAGTTCTTCTTCTCTGTCCTCCGCCATTATAAGCTACATGCTCTGCATCTCCACCCCAACTCCGTCCTTCTCCTGGCAATCTTTGCCTATTACTGCGAGGCTCACGTAGGGGTGCAACCCTCAGTGGCCTTGCTGCGCCATTACTTCTACCTCCGGACCTCTCGCGGTCCTGCTTCCGCGTGCGCGAGCTTCATCGCGTACGGTGGCGCCATTGCCATTTCGAACCCCGGGAAAAGGATTGAGGGCTTCAGGAGCAAGAGGGTCTTGGTGGATGCTGGGCGCATCCACCCTCGGCTGATCTTGCCCACGGAGCAGCCCACGAGCTCCAGCGATTGGGGTCGAGCGGAGCTCGCGGACCCCCGTGCGAAGCTGGTGTTGGAGAAGATGGACGCGGATCTGAGGCCGGCCAACATGGCGGCGGCGAAGCTGACCGGCGCGTCGCTGCTGAGGGAATTCCTGGAGCACCAGCTGGCTTCGCTTCGGCATTACTCACTTCCAATGTGGAGGCCCCGTCCGAGCCCCGCGGCCTTGGCCGACGGAGACCTGGCTGCGGTTCTCCAATCTTTGGTCAGGGGCAATGTGGCGAGGTTCGTGGGCGCTCCTACGCCCTTGTTCCTCCGCGACGACTGGGAGCAGGTAGTGGAGTCCATGCCCGTCTTCAACGGGGATGGGCCCGTGCCCATGGAAACTCCCGAGGAACCGGTGGACGTGCCCTCCGAGGACTCCAGCAAAGAGGAGGAAGGAGGGGAGAGGGAAAAAGGGCCTGACTCCGAGGCGACTGACGGAGAGTCGAGGGCTCCCCTCCCCCGGCGCAGGTCCCGCATTCTCTGCCTCTCTCCGAGCGATGACGACGAGGATGACGACGAAGATGACGACGAGGATAACAACGAGCAGGACGGCGGGAGCTCGCCCCTGATCCCGAAGAAGGACAGGACCGGGCTGATCTCCCGCGGGTCTGCCCCGGCCCCGAGGCGGACCGCAGACGCACCTTCCGCTTCCAAGCTTCCCGAGGTTGACAGTTCCTGCCGGCTTTCAGGCTTCAAATTCGGCCGAAGGCCGCTTGAGCTCACTGGCGACGACCTGTAAGCATTTGATTCTTGTCTTTATTTCTTGCTTTGCTTCTGAGGCTTGACGTCCGCATCTCTTGGATAGGCTGGCGCCCGCAGCAAAGAAGTCAAAGGGAGCTCCTGAGGTTCCACCCGTGGCAGCGTCTCTGCCCGCGAAGGAGGGTGACCGCGACGCACAGGCTTCTCCTGCCCGGTCGTCCTCGCGAGGCCTGGCTGAGCCGGCTGGGGCGAGCTCAGCCCCCACGGCCCAAGCGGCTCCCGAGGTGCTCTTGCCTGCCGCCGCCACTACAGCTGTCGGGGCGCGGCAGACTCCGCCTCAGGATGTTGTGGCTGCGCTGCCGCCTTCTCCTCCTACTCCACCGGCTGCTGTCTCTCCGACTCCTTCTGCCGCTCTGGATCGTGCTGTTGCTGAGCTAGACCGACTGCGGCAGGATCTTCTTGGCGCCGACCCTCGCTTGGTGGCCGGGCGCTTGGAGCTGGCTTTAGGATGGGTTCGCTCTGACGCTTCAATTCGGGCGGCGCTGGTCCAGGCCTCGACGGCTTGCGATGAGGAGAAGCAGGCCGTCCTTGAGGCGAAGGCTGCTTGTGACGCAGCCCTGGGGGAGGTGGTCGACGTCCGTGGTCGTTGCAAGGCGCTGGAGGACGAGCTGCAAGGCCTGCGGGACCAGCTCGTGAAAGAGGTCCGCCTTCGCCAAGAGCAAGAAGAAGGCGTGAAGGCTCGCGAGGCGGCTGTCAAGGAGAGGGAGGTCAAGCTCAGGAAGCGCCGCGACCGCCTGGGCGCATTGGAGCAGGAGTTGGGGGCGAAGAAGGCCGAGCTGGACGACAAGGCCCTAGTTCTTGCCGAGGACTGCGTGGCCTTCACAGAGATGGAGGCGAAGGCTCGCTCCTTGCTGAGGATGCTTTACGACAGCGGCCTGGAGAGCCCGCTGGCTAGCGCCGAGGACGGCCCTGCCAAGCTGCTTCCCTTCCTGGTTCGCGCTCTTGAAGATGTCGCCCTTGGCCTTGGCCCCACGGCCGAGGCCGAGGCGTGTGTCCTGTCTTCCGCAGCACTGACGCGGGTCCTCAACCACATCTACCTTCGCGATCCCGGCGTCGACCTCGACAGCCTGCTAGAGCCAGTAAGTGGCGAGCGTGCCGCTGCCGCTGCCGAGGCCGTGAAGGGTCGCGTGGAGGCTTTGCTGGGGAAGTTCCAGGCCTTTAGCACCAAGCCGAAGCAAGGCGCTGCCGACCCCACTGCTCCATGAGGCGAACCCACTCCACGCTGCTCCACCGCCGACAAGTGACTCTGCCGTGGCTCCTGTCCTGCCTTTAATTCCTGCACATGTATCATGCCTCGGGGAGGCGTTTTAACTTGCGTTTGGCATTGAGATAACAATGTGAACTGTAATATTTGCTTTTTAATTCCTCGGAATTTGCGCTTTTCCTTCCTACTTGCTTATGTTCTACGCCGGCAGTGCCCGGCCCCGCGCATGCCTCATCCAGCATTGGTCCCAACCGGAAACCAGGACGAGGCCAAGGAGTGAGGGGCTACGTGACAAGTTAGGCTCCTGAGTCGCGATGCTCAGGAGTCCCCCTTGGCGCACGAACATCAAGTAGGGAGGTGTGATGCGGGTGGATCTACCGTTCTACGTCTACAGAGCCCGGCCGCGCGCATGCCTCACCCAGCGTTGGTCCCGACCGGAAACCAGGACGGGGCCACGGAGTGAGGGGCTACGTGACCAGTTAGGCTCCTGAGTCGCGATGCTCAGGAGTCCCCCTTGACGCTCAAACGGCCTTCGTACCTTGGCTCCGCTCGGGGAGAGACGCACGACGAACCAGGCCCAGGGGGGGAGGGGGCTGGCTGGGCGGCGTGCGTCAGGGCGTGACCCGGGCGCAGCCCCCGTGCCCAGCCCCCTCGCACGGCACTCCCGAGGGGAGGCGTTATGATGAGGCTAGACACTAAGATCTGGGCTCCCTGAGGTAGATGCGGCCTGGGGGCCACCCTCAGTTGTTTATCACCAGCGCGGAGCATAGCGCTTCCGTATGTGTACGGGCATAGCCGCTCCTCGGCAGTGTCGTCAGCCAGCGCAGAGCATGGTGCTTCCACTGATACGTGGGAGGGGGCCCCCCTCCGGGAGGAGCCCCCGGGGCATGTACAGCCCCGCCCAGACACGTGGCTGGCACGGTAGGGCCTGGCGAGGTGTATCTGGGCACCCGTGAGCCAGCGCGGGACTCACGGGGCCCTACCTCTAGGCGGGCTGCGCCTGGCACTGGGCCTTATCTCGTGATGTGTCCCTGCAAATTTGGTTAGATGTGGGCACTCTACGTCCTCGGGTCCCGGCCCTCGAGCTGGTCTCAGCCGTCGCTGGTATGTCAGGTCGCGATGCCGTGGACAAGGCCAGAGGATGAGGGCTGGAGAGCCAGTAAGAGCCCTGAGTCGCGATGCTCAGGTACCCCCCCTTTAACATGCAAGTGGTCGGCATGGAGAAGAAGAGGTGCCGTGGACCGGCATCAAATAACCAAGCATGGTGGATATAACGCATAACCGGAAATAAACGCAAATGGGGTACATGCCGCTGGGTCCGGCCCGAGCGACTTGGGTGTCATGCAGCCCGAGGGGCGCCCCCAACAAGGTAAGCTAACAACATCAAATAAAAGGGATACACGCCGCAGGGACGGACCCATGCGGCCTGGGAATAATGCAGCCCTGGGGGGGCGCTCCCAGCTGGAAGTGAAACTTGAAAGATGTCACCTGATGACGTTGAAGATGAAGGGGTGTTGGTGTAGCAGACTCGATGGGCAGCAAAAGCCGATCCTCACGAGCCCCTAGGCCCAGGGGCCTCGGGAGGCTCCGGAGGCGCTGGTGGCTCCTCGCGGACCATCTGCATCTCTGCCAGGGCTGCGGAACGCCTGGCCTCTTGTGCCTCCGTGATGCCCCTCATGAGGCGCTGGTACGTGGCGGCCGCATTCGGCCAGGCGTAAGGCATGCGAACGTAGCTGTGGGGTCGACCTCCGCAGCGCCCCACGCACGAGGGCCAGAGGCGCTCCAGAGAGGCGACTCGGTTGAGCCCTAGTATGTCGATGCAGACGCGCAGCCCACCATCCTCGCCTGGATGGGGAGCCACTGCTGGTAGGCGGCGACCGCCTTTCATGACTCTTGACTCATGTAGCTCCTGGATGGCCTTGCTGACGAACTCCTGAGGGTCTGGATCTCCTTGCCTTGCTCCTTTTTGAGGGAAACGTGCTTCGAAACACGCCTCCATGTGGTGCCCAAGCGCCTCCCTCGTGACCCTAGCTAGGTCGGTGGCCCTCCAGGGGAGAGCCCCCGAGCCCTGCCTGAGGAGGGCGCCGGGCGTGCTTTCCTATGCAATGGAAGGAGGTTCCCCTTGGGCAGGCACGGGCCCAGAGGGGCCTGCCTCCTGAGTGGTCGGGCCGGACGATGTCTTCTTCTTCTTAGGGGCGGTCTCGGGAGGCCTCCTGCTTCCGCGATCCGGGTCTTCCGGTGACGCGGCCTGAAAGGCTTGTTCTAGGGAACACACCGTGTCCTTCTCTTCACAGGGCACCGTGATGACTCCGCCACTTACTCGCATCTTGAGGACATTGTAGCCGTGGTGAGTTATGGCCATGAACTTGGCCAGTGCTGGGTACCCAAGGATGGCGTTGTACGGCAGGCGAATGTGAGCGACGCCGAAGTCGATGAGCTCGGTGCGGTAGTTGTCACGTGCCCCGAAGGTGACAGGGAGGCGGACCTACCCAATCGGGACCGTGGAGCCGTCGGTGATACCGGAGAAAGGCTTGGTTGGCTGAAGCTGGCTGTAGGGCACTTGGAGATTGTTGAATGTTTCCACGGATAGGACGTTGAGCCCTGCCCCGCCATCGATGAGGGTCTTGGTGACCACCACGTTGCTGACGATTGGGGAACAAACCATCAGGAGGACTCCGGCTGTAGCCGCACACTTGAGCTGATCTGCTGAGCTGAACGTGATGGCGCACGCCGACCACCTGAGAGGGCGCGTGGCTTCGAGCCTGGGGAGGACTACGTTCACTTCGCGGGCAAACTGCTTGAAGATGCGTTGAGAGGCTGGGGCTTGAGCACCGCCCAGGATGCAGGTGATCGCGCGCGGCTCCTGGAAGCCCCCAGCCCCCTCGTCCTGGTGGCGGTCCTCGTTTCTCCTTGGCAGCGGCGGCAGCGGAGGGAGGCCTGCGTTTCCTTGCGGGCGATCCTCGCGAGGCTAATCCCTCCAGTCTCCCTCGCGAGGCGGGTCTTGCCAGCGATCCTCGCGAGGTTGATCGCGCCATCCTTGGCGCGGGCCACGGTCTTCCCAGCGTCCTACGTTCCTTCCTCCTCCTCGACCATAGCCCCGGTCACCACGGTCAGGGCGACGGCCGATCCTTCCTTCTCGCACGGCTCGGAGCTCTTGACATTCGTTGGTGTTGTGGGTGTGGAGGTCGTGGTACACACAGTACCGGCTGCCCTTGGAAGGTTCGGGCTGATCTCTGCCCCGCTTGGTGTCTGGTTCTGCCGCGAGCACGGCAGCCCCCTTGCACTTCACATCCTTGGCCTTGGGCTTCTTCTCTTCTGGGTCTGCGGCAGGCAGCTCGAGGAGGGAGAGACGCCCTTCCTCAGCCCTGGCACACTTGGTTGCCAAGTTGAACAACTCCAAGGAAGTGCACAAGTCTTCATGCATTGCCAGCTCCTCCTTCATCTTGACATTGCGCACGCTGTCGGAGATGGCTGAGATGATGGCCTCCTCAGTCACCTTGGGAATCTTGAGGCGTGCGTTGTTGAAGTGCTGGATGTACTTCTGCAGGGTCTCCCCGGGCTGTTGCTTGATGCGGAGCATGTCGCTCACGGCGGGTGGCCGGTCGCGAGTACCTTGGAAGTTAGCGATGAAGCGGGTGTGCATCTCGTCCCAGGAGGAGATCGTGCCTGGAGCCAGGTTCAGGAGCCAGGTGCGGGCCCCGTCCTTGAGCGCCATGGGGAACCAGTTCGCCATGACCTTCTCGTCTCTGTTGGCAGCTTCGATGCCCAGCTCGTAGAGCTGGAGGAACTCCGCAGGGTTAGCCGTGTCGTCGTAACGAGGAGGCAGGTCTGGCTTGAACTTGCCGGGCCACGCGACGCTGCGTAGCTCGACGGTGAAGTCGCGGCAGCCTGCTGTGGCCACGGGAGGCCTTAGGTGACGGAGAGCTTGGTCTTGCATGTCCCCACGCGCTGCCGCTGGGAGCAGCGCGGGGTCTTGACGCGCGGGAGCAGGAGCATGGTCGCGACGTGCTGGAGCAGGGAGCGCCCGGGCAGCTTCTTGCGGGCGAGGGACTTCTTGGCAGCTCTACTCTTGCCACGCTGGCACCTGACGGAGCGGGTTCCGCCCAGGGGCCACGCGCCTTGGAGCTATGGCGCCTTCCTGAGGAGGAGGCGGCCGGGGCGCCGCCGGAGCTTCATCGCCCGCGCGGGGCGGGGTGCGGTGCAGCGGAACGAACGGCGCAGGAGAGCCCCCTGCGGCGCGGATGAGCTCGGCGACGCGGTCGAGCCATTCTTCGTAGACGTCGTCGATGAGACGGTAGCGCAGGAGCTTGTTTGCCGCGATGAGCGTAGCCCGAGCCTCCATGGGCGCGTGGAGCGCGCGGGACGATGAACCAGCTGGGGTGAGCGAGGGAGTTGCGGTGCGGCCATCTTGCCGCATGGACGGATGCTGAGACGATGCTTGCTGCTCGTCCCCCGCCGGGCCGGTGGCGGCGTTGACGGCAGGTGACGGGGAACGGCGAGGACGCCTGCCGACAGGAGCAGTCTGGGCGATGCGAGAAGCGAGAGCGGCCCGGCGCGGGCCCAACGAGCGTCAGACATGGGCGCGATGGTCGGAGGTGAACGGGGTGGTGGAAGACGAATCCCGGCGCACCCCTACCTGGCGCGCCAAATGTCGGATTTCGGGTTCCGGCAGACCCTTGAGGTTCGAACACTGGGGTGCGCGCGGAGATTTCGCCTCCTACCTACCTGCACGCCTCCGCCTCGCTAAGGTCTGAGCTATGGAAAGAATAACACGAGGGGCACAAGGTTTATACTGGTTCGGGCCACCGTTGTGGTGTAATACCCTACTCCAGTGTGTGGTGTGGTGGATTGCCTCTTGGGCTGATGATGATGAACAATACAAGGAAGAACAGCCTCGCGAGGGTCTGTTCTTGGCTGGGGGGATGAACTGCTGGGAGGAGTTCAATCACCCTTCTCTCTCTCTCTCTCTCCCCCTGATCCTTCGATCTCCAACCTCTCACTGAGCTGCCCCCTCCTGCGGGTGGCTAGTCCTATTTATAGAGGCCCTGGTCCTCTTCCCAAATATCGAGCGGGAAGGGAGCCAACAATGGCGGGCTAATTTGAGAGGGGATAGCTAGTACCAGCTATCCTGACAAAAGTAGTCTTCGCCTGCACAAAGCTCTGGTGGTGACGCCGTCTTGGGCTCCACGATGACCTCCATCTTGCAGTCCTCCTGGTCTTGGTCTTGTTGCACCGAAATGGCAACCTTTGCCTGATGCCTCGATACTCCGCGGCTGCGCTTGCCCCCTTTGCACCAAAGAGGAAAGGAGGACACTGCGCGGGCTGGCACCCACCTGGGCCCTTGGTCGTCATGGCTTGCGTCACGGGCACCTCGTGAGGTACCCCGCCTTGATCTCTCCGCCTCCTCGTGAGCCAGCCTGATGAGGCCGTGCCCGAGGAAGCTCCGCGTCGTCTGCCCCGCGAGGCTTGGCCCCTCGCGAGGGTCTTGGGTCTGTGTTGATGAAGATGGGCCGTACTAGGCCCCCCTTTGTGCCACGCCGCAGGCCGCAGGCAGGCAAGTCTGGGGACCCCCTTTCCCAAAACGCCGACAGCACCCACTGGGTGTAGGCCCCGAGTTTCGGGCCGGCTGCTGAGCAGGCGGCCCAGAACTCCAATTGGTGAGTTCTGGGTACTAACTTTTGTCTGAAATACTTGTCGCAGGACTATCACAATCTCCGTGTCACCGCCTTCAACCGCAATGTTGAAGAGCTGGGCAAGCGGACCGTCGACTAGTCGAAGAGCCGGAGTGAGTCCTTTTTCTTCTTTGCGGGGGCGCGCTGGCGCACCCGTGAGCTGTAGTCCCCAAGATTCGGGCCGACTGCTGAGCAGTCGGGCCGGATCTCCCTGGCGACCTTCTTTGTTGATGACTTAATGCCTTCTTTCTTATTTCTCTTTAGAGGCTAACGCCACTCTTCAACAGTAGCTGAGCGAAGCCAACTCCGCATTGCGCACCAAAGGGGAGGAGTGCAGCAAGCTCGCCGCAGAGCGCGATCTGCTGGCCGCACAATTGGTAGAGCAGAAGGAGTTGCTTAAGAAGAAGCAGAAGGAGGCGGAAAAAGCGGAGACTGCCCTCCTAGCCGAGTTCGCAAGCGAGCTCTCCTCTTGGTCTGACAAGGAGGCATTGCTGGCCTCCGGCTTCCACGAGATTGAGGACATCGTTGATGGTGAGTTTCTTTACTTTCTTTCTTCGAGCTGCCGACTATAGGTCGAGCCGACTCCTGATTTTTGACTTGCTTCTTCATTCTTTTCGTCTTGGCAGACTTCTTCCCTGGCCACTCGCAGGCCGCCAACCAAGCCATCGAGGCTGACCATGAAGGGCGGAGGGCGGAAGGCGCAGAGATCGCCGCCGACGCCTCCTGAACCCTTGACGAGCATATCCTAAGCATCGAGGCTCGCCTTCGGACGGCCCACCGGATACTGCGCCGGCTTCAACGTGTCGGCACCCAGGCAATTGCTGCCCTGTGGCCGGACATGCAGGCTCCGCGCACCCCCAGTCGGACTGCCGACTGGCTGGAGGTCGCGGCTGGCCGTCTTGAGGCCTGGAAAGGTTCCTCGGCCTGGGCTGGAGCGCGCCGAGCCTTGGAATTCGTCAAGGCGTGGTATCCGGGGCTGGACCTAGACCGGCTGGCCACACTTCAGTCAGAGGCCCAGCCGGAGCTGGCAGCCGCGGAAGACGCCCTTGTCAAGCGCGCGGCAGCGATCACCGAGTACACCGACACCAGCATCTTTGTCCCCGAGCGGGCTAAAGACGGCGGGGAGGTACCGCCGGAGTGGTTTGGGATGAACCCAGACTATGGCGAGGACTCGACGGAGGTGATCGGCTCCAGTGTCGAGGAGGAAGGCGAGGCGGAGGACGGAGGCAAGACGGAGGCACTAGAAGACGGAGCGGACGGCCAGCCTCAGCTCGACCGCGCCTCCAGCAACGAGCCGCGTGCGACCGAGTCGACTGCCGCCAGAGGCGATCAAGCCGAGACTGCCCAGCCGGCCGCCCCAACGCCTGACACTGCCGTCTCCTCTGACCCTCCGAATCCGTCTGCCGCTTCCTAGGCTGCCGCCTTATCTTTATTTTATCTACTTTAGTAGTCTTTGAAGAACTTGTTAATTCGCACAATTCCACCCGCTGGGTGTATTTTGCACTTCTGCACAAAGATTCGGCCAAGGGCCTATGTTATGTAAATATTTATCCGAATTCTATTTTTTCTTGCTCATTGCTCCTTTGCCTTTTTCCTTTGCCGCCTTCCCTTAGTTGCCGTCTTGCCAGTCGGACAGCCGCTCTGCGGACTGCCGCTGGATCAAATGCTTGGCTACTTTTGGGAAGGCAAGTACTTAGCCGTTTTAGAGTTGTTTAACAAATTGGATAGAAGGCGGCGAGCCGATTGCTTAATAGTCGGTTTGCGAAAAAAGGCTGGAAGCCGGCTTAAGCTATGTTTTATGCTTTGAGTCCTTTGCCATTTTTCATGTGAACGCCCATTCTACCTTAATCCTGCCCACCGGACAGTTGCTCTGCGAGCTGCAGCTTCTGACAGGAGATGTCTTAGGCGCCACACACTACTTGTCTGGCTGCAGGAATCATTTCATAGCGCAAGGCGGCAAGTCCCCGGGCCGACTAGCCGAACCCGGTGCCAAGCGGCATACCAAAGAGTAACATACTCATAGGCATAATTCTGATCATATAGATAAAAGAGGGCAGTCCCCGAGCTCGTCTCGGGGGGGGGCCGAAGTCTTGGTACTTTTAATACAAAAGGTAGCATGGTACATACTGCATCAACTGTAAAATCTTCGAAGGAGATTTGCATTCCATGGCCACTCCGTTTCTTTGCCGGAGTCGTCCCTCTTGCGTGCTCGGGGCTTCTGAGCGTCAATCAGGTAGTAGGAGTCGTTGCCCAGCACTTTGCTGATGATGAAAGGGCCTTCCCAAGGCGCCGACAGCTTGTGCTGGCAGGCTGTTCGCTGGATCAGTCGGAGCACAAGGTCGCCCTCTTGGAAAGATCTCGGCCTGACCTTTCTATTGTAGTATCGGCGCAGGCTCTACTGGTAGATGCAGGATCGGCTGAGTGCCAACAGCCGGCCCTCTTCCAGCAGATCGACACCGTCTTGACGTGCTTCTTCTGCTTCGTCCTTGGTGTACATGGTGACTCGCGGGGAGTCAAACTCTATGTCCATTGGGATGACGGCTTCAGCACCGTAGGCGAGGAAGAAAGGTGTGAAGCCGATTGACTTGTTTGGAGTCGTGCGCAGACTCCAGAGGACGGCTGGCAACTCATCGAGCCAGCAGCCAGCCGAGCGCTCCAGAGGCTCGACCAGTCGGGGCTTGATGCCGTACAGGATGAGGCCGTTTGCTCGCTCCACCTGGCCGTTTGACTGCGGATGGGCAACAGACGCTAAGTCCAGTTGGATGCCCTGTGTCGCACAGAAACGGGCCAAGGCGCCTTTGGCAAAATTTGTGCCATTGTCGGTGATGATGCTGTGTGGTACGCCGTACCGAATTGTGATGCTGGAGATGAAAGTCACGGCAGTCGGGCCATTCAGTTTCTTGATTGGCTTTGCTTCTATCCACTTGGTGAACTTGTCCACTGCGATGAGTAAGTGAGTTAAGCCACCTCGTGCCGTCTTGAATGGTCCCACCATGTCTAGGCCCCAAACTGCGAAGGGCCAGGCAATGGGGATGGTCTTGAGTGCAGAAGCCGGCTGATGCGGCTTGGAGCGGAACTTCTGGCACCCTTTGCATTTTTGGACCAATTCCTTGGCCTCTCCTAAGGCCGTCGTCCAGAAGAAACCGTGTTGGAAGGCTTTGGCGACGAGTGCTCTGGAAGCCGCATGGTGGCCGCACTCGCCTTGATGGATGTCTTTGTGAATTGCTTGGCCTTGCTCTGGCTCTACGTAGCGCTGGTAGACACCAGTGACGCTGCACCTGACCAGCTCTCTGTTGACTATGGTGTAGGCTGCCGCTCGGCGTTGTACTTGCCGAGCTGAGGTCTCATTAGTCGGCAACTCTTTGCTCACCAGGTATTTGAGGATGGGCTGGGCCCATGAGGGTGCTGCTATTTCTTCGAGTGCCAGAACTGCGACTTGGACAAGGGCGGCTTGGCCGGGAGGCGGCGAGCTGGAGTCAGCGACCTCTTGCTGGATCAATGAAGTCCCCGGGCCGACTGGTGCAGCCCTCGGGCCGAGTTCAGGAGTCTTCGGACTGGCTTCGACTGTGGCGGCTTTGGAGCCATCTGCCAAAATCCTCGTACCGTCTGCCGGGGCTCTGGAATCGGATCCGACTTCTTCGGGAGGAGCCGGCAAAAAGACGGAGTCTGATTCTGGTGAAGGCTTGACAGATGGCTTGAGGAGGCGTTGAAGGGCGACGCCGGATGGTATTGCTTGGCGGGTAGAGCCGATTCGTGCCAGGGCGTCTGCTTGGTTGTTGTCGTTTCTTGGCACATGAAGGAACTCGCACCCTTCAAAATATCCACTGAGTTGCTGCACAAGGAAACGGTAACTCGCCATGTTTGCATCTTTAGCGTCCCAGTCGTTAGACGACTGCTGGACCGCTAAGTCCGAGTTGCCATAACACAGGATCTGGCGAATGCCAAGTTCTTTGGCAAGCCGGAGCCCGTGAATGAGCGCCTCGTACTCGGCGACATTGTTGGAGGCGGCAAAGTGGATTTGCAGTGTGTATTTGAGCTTGTCGCCTTTAGGAGAAGTAAGGACAACGCCGGCTCCCAAGCCAGTGCGCATCTTGGAGCCATCCAAATGCATCCGCCAATGGGTGGAGTCAGGCGCTGGTGGTAAGTATTGGGTCTCGGCCCAGTCGACGAGGAAGTCGGCCAGTGCTTGTGACTTGATGGCAGTGCGGGGTTTGTAGTAGATGGTGTAGGGAGCCAGCTCTATGGCCCATTTGGCCACTCGGCCAGAAGCATCTCGACTTCCGATGATCTCGCAAGTGGGGCCATACAGACCACAGTGATCGGATACTCTTGAAAGTAAGGCTTCAACTTCTTGGCGGAAAAGTGCACGCCATAGCACATCTTCTGGTTGTGGGGGTAGTTCTGCTTGGAGGTCGACAGTACTTCGCTCAGGTAATATACCGGTCTCTGGACATGTAGTGCCTTGCCTTCCTCCTTGCGTTCCACTACAATGACTGTGCTGACTACCCGGCTGGTGGCGGCGATGTACAGGAGCATGGGCTCCTTAGGAGTTGGAGCCACCAGAATGGGTGGAGTAGTCAACATCTTCTTCAACTGAAGAAATGCTTCGTCCGCCTTGTGGTTCCACTCGAAAAAAGTGGTCTTCTTCATGAGCTGGTATAAGGGGAGAGCTTTCTCGCCCAGCCGACTGATGAATCGGCTGATGGACGCCAAACAGCCAGTGAACTTTTGCACGTCCAGCAGTCGGCTGGGTACCTCCATCCTCTCAATGGCTTTGATCTTTACGGGGCTGCACTCTATGCCGCGTTCAGAGACCAGGAAACCAAGGAGTTGGCCGACTGGTTCTCCGAAGACGCACTTCTCAGGGTTGAGCTTGATCTGGAATTGGCGCGGGTTCTCAAAGGTCTCCTTGAGGTCTTCCAGCAGTGTTCCACGCTTCTCCATCTTCACCACCACATCGTCCACGTAGACATGGGCGTTTCCGCCGAGTTGCTTGAGGAGGCACTTCTGCATGCAACGCTGAAAGGTGGCGCCGGCATTCCTCAAGCCAAACGTCATGGTTAGATAGCAGAAGGCTCCAAATGGTGTGATGAAGGCGGTCTTCAGTCTGTCAGGCAGGTTTAGCTTGATCTGGTGATATCCTGAATATGCATCCAAGAAGCTCAGCAGCTCGCATCCGGCTGTGGAGTCTATCACCTGATCGATTCTTGGCAAAGCAAACGGGTCCTTGGGGCAAGCCTTGTTGAGGCTTGTGTAGTCAATACACATTCGCCACTGCTTGTTCTTCTTCAGTACCAGGACCGGGTTGGCTAGCCACTCTGGAAAGAACACTTCCATAATGAAGCCGACTGCTAGGAGTCGTGCTATCTCTTCTCCGACAACTCTTCTCTTTTCTTCTGATAAGCGGCGCAAGGGCTGCCTGACTGGCTTTGCATCAGATCGGACATGTAACTTGTGCTCGGCGAATTTCGTCGGTACACCTGGCATGTCTTTGGGGGACCATGCGAAGATGTCCCGATTCTCACGGAGGAAATCGATGAGCTCGCCTTCCTATTTGCTGTCGAGGTTTGCGCCTACGACAGCGTACCTCACTGGGTGCTCCGGATCCAAGGGTATCTTCTTTGTCTCTTTGGCCGGCTTGAACGAACCCTTAGCCTCCGACTCCTTGGGGTTAGGCGTCACCTCTAGCTGCTTGCCGGCCATCGCCACAACCCGGTCAAGGAGCCGCTTCTCGACCGCGATCACCAGGGACTCTGCCAACCGACTACTCTCAGCCGCACAAGCAGACGACTTCCGGTAGTCACCGGCTACGGTCAGAATCCCCTTGGAACTAGGGATCTTCATCTTGAGGTAGGCATAGTGGGGGACCACCATGAACTTGTCCAAGGCGGGTCGGCCAAGTAGTGCATGGTATGGGCTCTCGAGATCCACCACCTCAAACCAAACTAACTCTTGGCGGAAGTGATCTTTGTCTCCAAAGAGGAGGTCCATCAGGATCTTGCCTATTGGTGAGCAGGAAAGGCCAGGAACAATGCCGTGGAACACAGTCCGGCTGTTCTGAAGCTGTCTTTGCTTGATTCCCAACTTCTCCATGGTGTCTGTACAGGACGTTGATGCTGCTGCCTCCGTCTACCAGAACTCGTGAGAAACGAGCAGCTCGTCTATCTGTGGCAAAGGTGGCATCCAAGACCAAGGCATAGGAGCCCGGACTCAGCATCACCTCTGGGTGATCAGCTCTGCTCCAGCTGATAGACTTCTCAGACCAGTGCATGAATTCTGGTGTCTCTGATGCTACTGCATTCACCTCTTGCTGCTACAGCCGCCTGCTGCGTCGATCGTCAGCCACGCTAGTAAATATCATGTAGGCTCTGTGCTCTTCGGGGTACTCGTCTTGTACTGCGCCGACTGGCCTGACAGCCGGCTGCTGGGGTGGAGGCGGAGGCTGCTGCCCAGCAGGCGGGGGAGGCAGGAGGCCATCTCCTTTGGCGATCCTGGTGAGCCAGTGGCACTTCCGGGTGGTGTGATTTGACGGCTTCGCGCTGCTGTGGAACTTGCAAGGACCATCCAGAGTCTGCTCGTATGAGAAAGCCGTCAACCAGTTGGGCTTGCCGCGTTTCAGTCGCTTGGGTGGAGGCTGCCCATCTGGCTGCTGGTCTTCGTCTGTCGCCACCTGCAGGCTGCTGGAAGCCGGCTGCGGGGCCTTGCGCTTGTGGTCGCTCTGCTGTTGTCACCGACTGGCGTCTCCAGCCGGAATTCTAGGAGCCTGAGGGGCCACTTTGCCAGTCGCACTGACTTGAATCTCCACCTTCATGGAGGAGTCTGCCGTAGCATACTTGTCTGCTATGATCAGCAGCTCGTCGAGGGTTTCTAGCTCGTCACAGAGGAGCTTGTGCTTGAGGAGGGTGCCTTCTTTGCACCCGGCGGTGAAGAACTCGATAGCCTGCACCTCGTGCATGCCCTCACAAGAGTTCCGGAGCTCGGCCCAACGCGTGAGGTAGTCGCGAGTCGACTCGTTGGGGCCTTGCACGCACAAGGAGAGCTGGCGATGTTTGGGAGGACGCTTGTACGTGCTTGTGAAGTTGCGGACGAATGCATCTGTGAAGTCGCCCCAACTGTTGATGCTGCAGGGCTTCCTGCTGTTCAGCCATGTCCAGGCCATGCCCTGGAGCATGAGCGGAATGTATTTCATGGCAACACGCTTGTTGCCGTTCGCTATGCTGACGACCGTGGAGTAGTTAACCAGCCAGTCCTCCGGCTTCACGGAGCCGGTGTACTTGGGCGTGTCTCTTAGGAGCGTGAACCCTTTGGGAAAGGGCCCGTCTCGAATGCGGGGCCCGAAACAAGGCGGACCCAACTCGTCTTCTTCTTCCAGCGCCAGGGATCGGTGAAGTCGGTCGATCCGGTGGCGGGCGTCGTTTTCTCCGACTCCCTCTCAGTGGCCCAAGCAGTCGCCGAAAGTCGGATGGTCAACAGACGGCGGGGAGACTCACCTTTCCTTGCGAGGAGGAGGAGGCGGACAGTCGTCCCGTCGTTCCACTGCTCTCGGGCGGCCATCTTGGTCGCGTTCTATCGTAATGCGAGTCTGACTATGGCTGACAGCCGGCTCCTTGTCTTTCCTTCCTCGGGCGCCGCCAGTCGGCGTCCGAGACATCGCGCCTTGGTCTCGGTGTGGAGGCGGGTCGTCGTTTTGTCACTACGGTGCCTCTGTGCGGCAGCCGACCTCATTCTGCGCGGCATCCGCGTCGAGGAGCCGCTGGACTCGCTCCGTCATCAAGCAGCGCTCTTCACCCTCGAAGTTGTCCAGCTCATCCGCCGCCGCCTGGGCGGCCCGAATGTTCTCCGCAGGCGTGGTGTACACAGGGCGGCTTGCCCCGAATAGGTTGGCGATGGCCACGCCGCGCTGCAGGACCGCGCCTAGGCGGCTGGGCCCAGCTGGGGCTGGCGAGCCACCTACATCGCGATCCTACTCATGCTGGTAGGCTTCTGACAAGCGTCTCATGCTAGCCAGCTTCTTCGCGCCTTCGACGAGCTGAAGGCGGCGCGCCTCCAACGTCTCCGCGTCAGCGTCTTCCGGAATGGGCGCGGTCAGGTCTTGCAATGCCGCGCCAAGTGGGTCAGGCGCTCCTCCGCGGGGATGCTCGTCATGACTGATGACGAGCACCTCTGTGACAGTGCTTCCGTCGCTCTCCACGCGAGGGAGGGGCTCATTGTAGACCACCACATTGGTGGGGAATGCATCGAGTGACGTGGTGTCGGAGTCGACCAGCATCGGGTCGGTGGAGCCTACAGACTCCAAGTCCACGGCAGGCTCGCCGGTGACGTGGAGTTGGTCAAGGAGGCCCGCGAGGAGGCTCTCGGGGCCGCCCGTGCCTGCGTCGGATGCGGGCTCGTCGGAGAGGCGAACCTCGCTGACAAGATTGGCGAGGCAGCTAGCTGCGCAGGCGATCTCGGCGCCGTGCAGCGTGTCGGTGCAAACTCCGTCTGGCGTGCCGGGCTGGCTGCGCTCGCTAGGGAGGAAAAGGGTTCCCGTCCAGAACAGGTCTCCGGACGACGGTGCACCAGGCCCCATGGTGGGCGCCAAATGTCAGGGGTTGGGTGCGACATATGCCAAAGGATGGCTTATCATGGCGGGGGAGAGTAGAACGTCGCCGGTGCCTGGAAACAGGATAAGGCGAAGGCATGCACGCCGGCGAATCTTACCCGGCTTTGGGGCTCTCCGTGGAGATAATACCGCTACTGCTGCTCTGCGGGGTCTCCGCATGATCACTATGGCAAAGTGTGTACACGGTTGCTCCTTGAGCTGTTTCCTGGAGGTAGGAGAAGGCTAGGCTAGCTCCCTTCTTCCTATACGATCTGGTCTAGAGCTAATGGATTCGAACCCTTTGCATGGGTGCCCTGGGGGGTTTATATAGGCCTACCCCCGGGGTACAATGGTAATCCAGCTGGGCGCGGGCCCAGCTGTCAGTTTCTCCGGCCTCCATCTTCTCCGCCGACTGCTGGGGCCCGCCAACTGGCGGGCCCCGTCGACTGGTCCGGTACGGCGCTGACAGGCCGTGTCCGCCGCTGGCGGGTCTTGCCGGCTGCTGATTACTATAGTCGTGCTTCTAATGACGCGGGCTTGGTCATGGGGTCATGGCGACAGCCCCGCCACCTGGCGGGCGATCACTATTGCCACTCCTCATCACATTTGGTTAATGGCGCGTGGGCCCCGGGGGATGGGCTGGCTGACTCCCATCCGGGCCGACTGGTGGCGCTCTCGCTATCTTCTGGACTCCCGCTGACTGGTGGGACCCGCCGTCCCAGGGTCGTACAGACAAGCCATCATGGGCGCGGGATTCTGCCCACTGGTGCTGATGTCAGGGCCGTCATGGCAACAGTGCCGCGCCGGACGGAGATCTCCGCGGGTTCGGCGTACTGTGGCCATGCCTGCCCTTGGAAAGGGGTGGGAGTGGGCTTTACTGTAGCCACTCCCCGCCCCGTCCCTCTTGATGAGGGTGTAGGGTTTGTTGGAGTCACGGGCCGGCTCCCATGGCCGGCTTCTCTGGAGGTTGCTAGTTAGGAGTCGGCTCATCCTGAAACCGTCTCCGGGACTCGGCCGCGAGTGGGTAGTCGGTTGCCTTGCCGCCAACTTCTCAGAAGGCGGCTCTTCGTCCTGGGGCCTTGAGGGGCGCAACCTGCCCCGATGTCTTGAAAGGTTCAGGGACTCGGGTTAGCCTACTCGTGGCCCATTACTCTGACACTTTGCAGGCAAGATGACCATACCCTCGAAATCACTTCTATCTTTGCTTGCTAGGTTGCTCGCTCTATTGCTATGCCTATGCTGCGATACCTACGACTTGCTATATCATGCCTCCCATATTGTTAAACCAAGCCTCTAACCCACCTTGTCCTAGCAAACCGTTGTTGGGCTATGTTACCGCTTTGCTCAGCCCCTCTTATAGCGTTGTTAGTTTCAGGTGATGATTGGAGTTTGTTCCATGTTGGAACATGGTTTTGTTGGGATATCACAATATCTCTTATTTAATTAATGCACCTATATACTCGGTAAAGGGTGGAAGGCTCGGCCTTATGCCTGGTGTTTTGTTCCACTCTTGCCGCCCTAGTTTCTGTCATACCGGTGTTATGTTCCTTGATTTTGCGTTCCTTACACGGTTGGGCTATAATGAGAACCCCTTGACAGTTTGCTTTGAATAAAACTCTTCCAGCAAGGCCCAACCTTGGTTTTACCATTCGCCACCTAGCCTTTTTCCCTTGGGAGTCGCGCATCCCGAGGGTCATCTTTATTTTAACCCCCCGGGCCAGTGCTTGTCTAAGTGTTGGTCCGAAGTAGAGTCCTTTGCAGCGCCACCTCGAAGAAACTTGAGGGCTGGTTTTAGTTGTACGGAGCGCTCATCCGGTGTTGCCCTGAGAGCGAGATATGTGCAGCTCCTATCAGGATGTCAGTGCATCAGGCGGTCTTGCTGGTCTTGTTTTACCATTGTCGAGATGTCTTGTAACCGGGATTTCGAGTCTGATCGGGTCTTCCTGGGAGAAGTAATATCCTTCGTTGACCATGAGAGCTTGTGATGGGCTAAGTTGGGACACCCCTGCAGGGTTTTGAACTTTCGAAAGCCGTGCCCGCGGTTATGGGCAAATGGGAATTTGTCAATGTCCGGTTGTAGAAAACCTGAAAGTTATCTTAATTAAAATGCATCAACCGCGTGTGTAGCCGTGATGGTGTGTTTCCGGCGGTGTCCGGGAAGTGAACATGGTGTTGGAGTTATGCTTGAACGTAGGTTGTTCTAGGATCACTTCTTGGTCATAGTTTATTGACCGTGCCTTTGCCTTCTCTTCTCGCTCTCTTTTGCGTATGTTAGCCACCATATATGCTAGTCGCTTGCTGCAGCTCCACCTCATACCTTTTTTCCCTACCGATAAGATTAAATAGTCTTGATCACGAGGGTGTGAGATTGCTGAGTCCCCCTGACTCACAGATACTTCCAAAACCAGTTTGCAGGTGCCGATGAAACCATGCAGGTGACGCAACTGAGCTCAAGGAGGAGCTCGATGAAGATCTCGTTCATTGTGTTGTTTCGTTTCAGTTGTTCAGTAGTGGAGCCCAGTTGGGATGATCGGGGATCTGTGTAGCATTTGGGGTAGTCTTCTTTTATTTTGGTTCCGTAGCCGGACCTTGTGTGTATCCGGCTGATGTAATGTTATATTCATGCATTGTGTGACGTGGCGATTGTAAGCCAACTATGTATCTCTTTCCCTTATGTATTACATGGGTTGTGTGAAGATTACCTCACTTGCGACATTGCTTTCAATGCGGTTATGCCTCTAAGTCGTGCTTCGACACGTGGGAGATATAGCCGCATCGAGGGCGTTACACTATCCATCACAAGCGCTTTTACTGCTAGTACCGTTTGCAAAGTTCCATCACACATTTAGCAAGTTTATTAGTTTACAATTAATAATACCAGTATTATGCAAATTCACATTTCATATCGAACAACTGTTTGCCAATTTCATATCAGACACATGAATATATTTTAACATCATAGTACGATAGCTACATGAAAACAACACAATACATCATATAGCTAGTTCAACTTCATAAGAACAATATTAGAACAATATATTCATTTCCCTAATTGAGATCATCTAGGCTCGTCTTATCCACCTCTGCTTTCAGTTCAGTAAGAACCTGTTTTGCACTGGCCAACTGGGAAAGTGCCTCCTCCTTCACCAACACCATCTTAGCAAAGTCTGATTAAAAAATCTGATCTCATTCTCCACCTTCCTCTTTTTATCCCCCATCTTCAAATATTCTTCAGCGTTGACAACACTTTATCTGTTCTCTTCCTCATACATGCTCCAGAACTTCGCTAGGCACATCTTCAAAGACTGTGGCCACTCTTGATCAACCCACTCCAAGTAAGAACACTTCCGTTCATCCTATAATATTTAAAACCAGATCAGTAACAATTGTAGGGGAAATGGGTTTATAGCAACATAGAAAACCACCAATGCTTATTTTGAAAATCTGAATAAACATGTTAATTATGACATATCTTCTCAAAAAGATCAATGTGCAAATGAATTAATTGCTACTGAGATAACAACCAAATTCTAGAACATCAGAAGCTATAATTAACTACAACAACGCTACAACTTCTTACTCATGTACAATAAATAACAAATTGAACATTTATGAGGAAGGTAAATATAACAGCAATAGCATAGCGGCAGTGTTTAGATGACAGCAAATTGATACTAAGAGGTGTGTACATGCACAAATTTAGTAACATAGAACTAATAGCACTAAGGCCGTCCACTATGTATGCCAAAACTGGTGTAAAGACAACTATTGCTACATCTCGCACCGGTGCCCTGCACTAGCGAGCCGATGCAGCGGAAAAAATTAGGGACCCGGACTCCGAAGCACCTAGTTGCTCCGATGCCCAGTTCCTTCGTGCCATAAAGATTTAGTATTTTACTGCTTGGCTGTTCGGATGTGTGGACCAAATTTGGCTGCACAAACTACTGAAGCGGTGCCAAATAATTTTCTAATGGCATCGCTGATGAGATGGCAACAATTTTAGATACCAGGTACAAACTGTGACACTGTCTTAGGATGCGTTTGGTTGAAGGTGTGCTATGAATGGGTTGGGACCGTGACAGTGTATGAATCACATCTAACAAATGATTTGTAACAACGAAAGAGGGTCTAACCTTCTCTGCACATGCCAGAAACTTCCTCCACTATCCACAGATTCAAACGCAACTATCTTCACGCATGTATATTGATGGTGACAACGAGTAGATAGATCTTCAACCACCCCGCTCCATTCGTTGCCACTGATGGTCCTAGGGAGCTACAAGAGGAAGAAATGACTCAAATCGACCGCGGGTAAAAATCCTTCATTCCAAATCATAGCTCAAGAGAGAGAAGAGAGGCATACCCGGGTAGTGAAGGAGTCATCACCAGAGGAGGAGCCGCTGGAGAGGTCTTTGAAGAAGACCATGGCAACCCCGGCGGTAGGATGCGAGACGGCGAGAGCGAGGAAGCGGCTATAGCTTAGGAAGGAAGGAAGGAAGGAAGGAGGAAACGGGGGAAATGTGAGTTGTGGTCGGGGAGAAAAGGGGGTGGGGAAGGGGGGAGGGGGCGGGGGTAGATATTTTGGCGGTTGGCCAAAATTTTGGAAATGTGGAGGGAAACTTTGCGTGCGGTGCCGCCGGACCATTCACTTTGAACGATTGTGTGCATTGCAAATGATTCTTCTGCTTTACGCGCATGGGATGAGTTTGATAATTCAAATTTTGGTGGAAATTTCCCCAGATACGTCATTGCATAATTTAACATCGCTTGCTAATTTGGGCGCACAAAAGAGAGTACAGCAGACAAACCACACTTACTGAATCGAGAAATTTTAGTAATTAAATAGAGCCAATTGACCTAAACATTGCTCTAATAAAAGACCAGCATTAAAAATAAAGCCTAAGTATGCATAATTTTAACAAATCTGCCGCCGCGCTGGCCTATGCATCGCCGGTGTGAGATGAGACGTCGATGACTTGTCCTGGCGACATGCCGCCGTTGGTGGACTCCGCATCCCCCATGCTGAAGTCGGCCGCATCCTCGTCCTTGTCCTCGGCGCCACCCTCAAGGTTGTAGTACTCGTAGTAGTGGCTGCGCCAGATCTCGCGTTGGTACTACACGGCCGATTCCTCGATGGACAAACTCTTCTCTACCTCGACCTCAGCCACGCGCAACTCCTCCTCCCGTTGCTCCTCGACCTCCGCCGCCTCCTACATATCCAGCTCCCGCTCGGCGACCTCATGAGGAAGCATGTGGTCCATGGCCACCGCCGCCTTTTTAGATGTGGGTTGCATCCTAGAGTCCGAGGTGGCCTAGAATATCTTAGCGTGTGCATCCTCGATCTTGGCGTGGATGGCCTCGACCCGGGCCAGGGCGACATCGGCGGCACGGACGACAACTCGAGCGCTCTCGATGTTTGCAGCCGTCATCGCAGTAGCAGCTGCAGCCGTCTTGGCTATTGCAGCTTCCCTGTCGGCTGTCGTAGACGCCCTCTCGGTGGAAGCGGCCACGCTCAATGTGGATGCGGTGCCACTCTCGGCGTAGGCGACCGTACTCTCGGTGCAGGCGGTGGCGCTCGGGGGGACGCGACCATCGTACGGGCCTTCACGAAGCGATTCCATGGCATCATCTTTGCAAGAAGGGGTGTGGGAATGGGGATCATGATTCGTGGATTCGGGGTTGCCGGCATTGGAGTAGATGAGCCGGCGAAGCTTAAGGAGGAAGACTTAAATAGACCTAGATATTTTCATCGCAAACGGTTCCTAGAAAACAACTGTGTGTGATGTTGTAGATATTTTTTATTACCTATGAAAGACGAATTTGGAGTAAAGTGGCAACATATGGTGTTTTAAATGTACGAGAAAATTTGTAGTACTAATACAACTGTCATGTCAAATTTTGGAAAATTTCAAGGGTCATTTGAACTTTTAAGACATTTAAGTGATTTTCTAGCCATTTAATGACCATAATTGAAATTTGAACTACATGTACATGCAACAGCTAACCATAATGGTTTGAAAAGTCATATTTTGTGTACTTGTGTGCGATTTAATTCCATGTGCAGTAAATTGGAAGGAATTTTCAAACATATTGGTCTAACGGCTATGCCACAATTAAGCATGTATTTCCATGGCATTTAAATTCCAAAAAATAAAAAAAATCAGAAACACATGAAACCTTGGTTGATGTAATGTCATGCCACCAAGATGATGTGGTAAAAACTTGGCATGTGTGACGAAAGTTTGTACACACCCCTCACAAACCGGAGCAACTCACTAGAAGGCTCATGGTTCCGAGAGGGAACAATGCATGTTTGATGACGAATGGGAGATAGCTTCCTCTTACAGCCTTCAAATTTTTTGTATGTGTAACGTGCACTAATACAACTATCATGTGAAAATTTGGAAAATTCCAGGGGTCATTTGACCTTTTAAAGACATTTAAGTGATTTTATAGCCATCTAATGACCATAATTCAAGTTTGAACTACATCTACATGCAACGGCTAACCATAACGGTTTGCAAAATCATATTTGTGTACTTGTGGCGAGTTAATTCCATGTGCAGTAAATTAGAAGGAATTTTCAAACATATTGGTCTCACGACATGGACACATGCATATGTATGCATGGAGTGCCATGGCATTTTAATTCCAAAAAAATTAAAAAATTATCAGAAAAACATGAAACCTTGCTTGATGTAATGTCATGCCACCAAGATGATGTGGTAAAAAATTGGCCTATTTGACGAAAGTTTGGACACACCCTCCTCACAAACCAAAGCAACTCACTAGAAGGCTCGTGGTTCCGAGTGGGAAGAATGCATGTTTCATGACGAATAGGAGATAACTTCCTCTTACGGCCTTCAATTTTTTTTCTACATTTAACGTGCACCAATAAAACTGTCATGTGAAAAATTGGAAAATTTTAGGGGTCATTTAACCTTTAAAGACATTTAAGTGATTTTCTAGCCATTTAATGACCGTTATTCAAATTTGAACTACATCTGCATGCAACGACTAACCATAACGGTTTGAAAAATCATATTTGTGTACTTGTGCGCGAGTTAATTCCATGTGCAGTAAATTAGAAGGAATTTTGAAACATATTGGTCTCACGACATGGACACATGCATATGTATGCATGGAGTGCCATGGCATTTTAATTCTAAAAAATTAAAAAATGATCACAAAAACATGAAACCTTGATTGATGTAATGTCATGCACCAATATGATGTGGTAAAAAAATTGGCCTTTTTGACGAAAGTTTGGGCACACCCCCCTCACAAAACTGGAGCAACTCACTAGAAGGTTCATGGTTCCGAGAGGGAACAATGGATGTTTGATGACGGACATGACATAGCTTCCTCTTACGGCCTTCAAATTTTTTTCTATGTTTAACATGCACTAATACAACTGTCATGTGAAAATTTGGAAAATTTCACGGGTCATTTGACATTTTAAAGACATTTAAGTGATTTTCTAGCCATTTAGTGACCGTAATTCAAATTTGAACTACATCTACATGCAACGGCTAACCATAACATTTTGAAAAATCATATTTGTGTACTTGTGTGCGAGTTAATTCCATGTGCAGTAAATTAGAAGGAATTTTCAAACATATTGGTTGCACGGCATGGGCACATGCATGGAGTGCCATGACATTTTAATTCCAAAAAATTAAAAAATGATTAGAAAAACATGAAACCTTGCTTGATGTAATGTCATGTCACCAAGATGATGTGGTAAAAAATTGGCTTGTTTGACGAAAGTTTGGACAGCCACCCTCACAAACTGGAGCAACTCACTAGAAGGTTCGTGGTTCCGAGAGGGAACAATGCATGTTTGATGGCGAACGGGAGATGGCTTCCTCTTACGACCTTCAATTTTTTTCTATGTTTAACATGCACTAATATAACTGTCATGTGAAAATTTGGAAAATTTCAGGGGTCGTTTGACTTTTTAAACACATTTAAGTGATTTTTTAGCCATTTAATGACCGTAATTCAAATTTGAACTACATCTACATGCAACGGGTAACCATAACGGTTTGAAAAATCATATTTTTGTGTACTTGTGTGCGAGTTAAAAAATCATCAGATGATGTAAATATCTGGTGTTCAAAAAAGAAAATGTAAAGATCTGGCAAGACAACCGCCCCCACACGATTGGCGCTCTATCTCGCGGTCGAGGTTTGGTAGGTGAGTGGCGAGGATCATTAATTAGGCACTCTGTTTTTGTATACTAATTTGAATCTAGCTATTATCATCCACATATACGGAATGGAAAGCGTATATACACACATTGAAACAGGACATATAAGAACGGAAAATAGAGTACACACATTGAAACAGAGTAATAAAGAGAGCAATACTATGATTGCTGTGAATACATAGCTATTCATGTCGAAACGACTCAAAAAAAGAAAAAACGTCCATGAGACCATGACCAATAGCCCTTGCCAACGGTAGCTCTTGGCTCTGCCTGAACTTGTGGGGGCATTCTTCCAAGCAGTCGACACGCTCGCGGTACATCCGGAGTGCGATCTCGAGCTCCAAGTTGGCTATTTCATCGGAGATCACTAGCTCGAGGATGCGACGACCATGTTCCTCTACTGTGCTCAGGTGGACACCTGGGCCAAGGAGGCGGTCGAGCCTACCGACCATCACGTTGGCATCGAGCAGGCCGCGGACAAGGCGAACGACGCGACCCATGCGAACAGCGTGGCGGGCGTCCGATGCAAGTACGGCACGACCAGCCACTGAGGGAGTCCTGGATAAGGGGTCCTCGAGCATCCGGCCTGTGTGACATGGGCCAGACTATTGGGCCATGATGATACAAGATAGAAGACTTCCTCCCATGTCCGGATGGGACTCTCCTTTGCGTGGAAGGCAAGATAGGCATCCGGATGTATTATTTCCTTTCTCTGTAACCAACTTTGTATAACCCTAGGCCCCTCCGGTGTCTATATAAACCAGAGGGTTTTGTCCGTAGAGGACAATCACAATCATACAGGCTAGACTTCTAGCGTTTAGCCACAACGATCTCGTGGTAGATCAACTCTTGTAATCCTCATACTCATCAAGATCAATCAAGCAGGACGTAGGGTATTACCTCCATCAAGAGGGCTAGAACCTGGGTAAGCACCGTGTCCCTTGTCTCCTGTTACCATCGACCTTAGACGCATAGTTCGGGACCCCCTACCCGAGATCCACCGGTTTTGACACCGACATTGGTGCTTTCATTAAGATTTTCACTGCATCGTCACCAGAAGGATCGATGGCTCGCCTTGTCATCAAGGACGACATCACCTCCGGAGGAGCCCTGACCCCAGGCCAAACCCTCCGATTAGGCGACTTTACCATGATCGCCCGTTCGGCCATTAACCCGATGATGACTTCTCAGGTCATCGAAAATCCCCTCCGTGTTGACTCCAAATACTCCAAACGGATGGATCCGGCGGAGTTGTCATCTTTAAACGAACTCCTGGATCGCATCGCCGCCATGGGGTCGCTACAGACTATGATTAGATTGGGTTTAAACCCGATCAGAGAGAAATCAAATATCTGCCGATCAGCCATCAGATAGCAGTCGTAGAGGAGCAAAACAACAACTCTTCCTCTATGTTGAAGACGAACTATGTTCGGATTTCCAAGCTCGAAGAGCCAGACACCTGCCTATGGAATGATACTCCCAGTCCTCCGAACCTAGAGTCGGATGTTGGGCCTGAAAAATCAACTGACATCCCGGAGCCCAGTCTAATAGGCTCGGAAGCCTTTCAAACTCCGAACTCCAAATTGGGTCAGGGTTCGGATTTAAAGTCACCCACCCACCACATGCAATATTCAACAAAAAATTCCGGTCATCCGGATATGTGCGACCTCACGTGCATACGACAGCAGTCTCAGGAAACAGTCCATCACTTTTGGGCCAGGTTCCTCCTTGTCAAAGACAAGATTAAAGATTGCCGCAACGAGGACGCGATTTCAGTATTCCGCAATAATTGCACGGACGAAGGAATCCTCAACTCCATCAACCGCCGTTGCGTATTACACTTTGCTGACTTGGCAACTATAGTACAAAAGTACTGTATAATGGAAAGCACCTGGAAAACCCAGACAGCTCGCTGGCAGCCACCGGTCTCCACCCAACCCCTCGGGCGAGCAAAACGGATGCACCCTCGCAGGGCACCCGAACCCATAGTAAAGAAAACTAAACCCATTACGGGACACGGAACCGTTCTAGAGGGATGGCTCGATAGGCAATGCAAAAGACACGCGACACCGGATACCGTACCAACCCACAGCCTTAGAGCATGTTGGATACTCTGGCAAGTGGCCAAGACCGGCGAGGATATCCTCACCAAAAACACCACGGAGCAAATTCCCCCGGAAGACGACGACCTCAGAGTATTAACAGTCTTCAAGACTTTTGCTTCAAACAATCGGCACAAGAGGGCACTCCGCGACCTCGCCGAAGTCTGCCAAGTCGCAACAATAAAACCTTGGAACAACACGGTCATAACTTTCAATGCTAGTGACGAACCAAAAATCTGGTCAGTCCAGGCACCAGCCTCCTTGGTCCTCAACCCAATTGTGGATGGCTTTCGGCTCACTAAAGTGCTCATGGACGGTGACAGCGGACTAAACCTCATCTACGAGGACACACTGAATAAAATGGAAATAGACAAGAGCCGCATCGAGCATAGTAATACGACCCTCCGAGGGATCATTCCCAGCCAGGAGGCACGATGCCCGGGGAAAATTACACTTGAAATGGTATTCGACACGCCGGAGAACTATCGGTCCGAAGAGATAACCTTCCAAGTGGCCCCTTTCAACAGTGGATATCACGCCCTATTGGGGCGAGACGCATTCACACGCTTTCAAGCTATACCTCATTACGGGTATATGAAGCTCAAGATGCCCGGGCCCAACGGTATTATCACTCTTGCTAGCGATACGGACATAGCCCTCCGCGCCAAAAATAAAACAACATCCCTGACCCTCGAGGCACTATCTGAGGCCCTCGCGGCTGAAGAGTTAACCGCACTATGCTCTATGGTAGATAGGGATGACATAATCCTTGATAAGCGTCCCAAATCCACCTCCTTCAAATCAGCAGATGAAATAGTCAAATTTCAAGTCCACCTGACGGACCCCAAGAAGACAACTTCCATCGGGGCACAACTGGACCCAACGGTTGACGCCGCACTACAAATGTTCCTGCGTGAGAACTAGGACATATTTGCCTGGCACCCTTCTGATATGCCAGGAATCCCACGCAGGCTGGCCGAACACAACCTCAACATATTGAAGGGATATAAGCCGGTCAAGCAAACACTGCAGCGCTTTTCCGAACCTAAACGACAAGCTATGGGGGAGGAGCTAGCCAAGTTAATCGAGGCTGGATTCATCAAAGAAATAAAACACCCGGACTGGCTAGCAAACCTGGTGATGGTGCCAAAGAAGGACAAATCCTAGCGCCTATGCGTCGATTTCAAAGACCTGAATAAGGCTTTCCCTAAGGATCCCTCCCCCCGCATCGATCATACTATTGATGCAACTGCAGGACACGACTCATTGTGTTTCCTTGACGCATACTCCGGATACCATCAAATTAAAATGAAGGAGTCCGATCAAGCCACAATGACATTCATCACCCCATACGGGCCTTTCTGCTTCAACACTATGCCCTTTGGGCTTAAAAACGCCGGCGCCACCTACCAATGCATGATTCAAACATGGCTGGAGAAACAAATCGGCAAGACAGTTAAAGCATATGTGGATGACGTCGTCATCAAGACTAAGCACGTCCAGTCATTAATAGAAGACCTGCGTCTCACATTCGACAACCTCCGGACATATGACATCAAGACCAATACGGAAAAGTGTGTTTTCGGCGTTCCCGCCGGAAAAGTGTTGGGCTTCATCGTTTCCAATAGAGGAATTGAGGCAAATCCAGCCAAAATCCGAGCTTTGTCACAATTGGCTACACCAACGAACCTTAAATAGGTCCAAAAACTAGCCGGATGTGTGGCAGATTTAAGCCGCTTTATCTCCAAACTAGGAGAAAAAGCATTGCCACTTTATCGCCTTCTCCGACGTACCAACAACTTTGAGTGGACCGAAGCGGCAACAGCCGAACTGGAGGAAATAAAGGCTCTTTTAGCGAGCAACCCAATCCTGGCCGCGCCAAACATCGGCGAACCGATGCTATTATACATCTCCGCAACAGACCAGGTGGTGAGCGCAGTGCTCGTCGTTGAGCGAGAAGAGGACGGACACAAGTTCCCACTTTAGAAACCGGTATACTACGTATCCACTGTCCTCACACCATGCAAAATCCCGGTACCCTCATTATCAAAAGATAGCATACACAATCTTCATGGCATCCCGGAAGCTACGACACTACTTCCAAGAGTGTTCGATCACGGTGGCTTTCGAAGTACCACTCAATGATATAATAAATAACCACGACGCTACGGGCCGGATTGCCAAGTGGGCTATTGAGCTCCTACCATTTTAAATAACATACAAACCACGCTGAGCCATTAAATCCCAAGTATTGGCCGACTTCGTCGCCGAATGGACAGAGGCCGAACTCCCTAAAGAGTACGGTACATATTCCAACTGGGTCATGCACTTAGATGGCTCTAAAATGCTGGCCGGCTTGGGACCGGGCGTTGTCTTGACATCCCCCACTAGAGACACAATTCAATACGTACTCCAAATATTATACACAGACTCCAACAATGCAGCCGAATGCGAGGCCCTATTGCACGGTCTTCAGATGGCTACCTCCATGGGCATACAATGCCTGGAGGTGCGCGGGGATTCAACTCTCGCGATATCCCTAATAAATGGAGACTTCGACGCCAAATATCCAAAGATGGCGGCATATCATAACGCCATACTCAAAATATCAGCTCGGTTCGAGGGACTCGAGTTTCATCATGTGGCTCAAGAAAGTAATCAAGCGGCGGATGTCCTTGCTCGCATGGGCGCTAAGCGCGACCCCGTCCCGCCTAACATCTTTCTGGAATGGCTCTTCAAGCCATCCGTGGTGTGGCAGGAAGAGAACGGCAACGCCAATCCGGATTTGATTATACCTCCAGAATCCGAACATAATACCGATATCATTGGGGGCTCAGCCACCGAGATAACACCATCGGCCCATCTAATAATGGCAGTAATTGCCCCATAGACCGAACCCTTCTTGGCCTACCTTAATAGGCGAGAGCTCCCCAAGGATCAGAATGAGGCTCGCTACATTGTTTAGCATTTGAAAGCCTATAAGGTCCATGAAGGAGAGATCTACAAGAAAAGTGCCACCGGAGTCCTTCAATGACGTATCTCTGAAGAAGAGGGACGGTAGCTCCTGGCTGAAATCTATGTTGGCCTCGGTGGTCACCACGCCGCGGCTCGGGCCCTTGTAAGTAAAGCCTTCCGTACAGGTTTGTTTTGGCTGACGGCCCGAGCAGATGCACAGGACCTTGTCCAATGCTGTGTCGGATGCCAGCTTTTCGCCAATCAATGCCATATGCTGCCTACCCCTCTACAAAAAATCCCCATTACTTGGCCTTTCGCGGTCTGGGGGCTTGATATGGTCGGACCCCTCAAAGGAGGAAGCCACAAGAAGAAATATCTACTGGTCATGGTAGACACGTTTACAAAGTGGATAGAGGCCAAGCCAGTTAAAATGGCCGAAGCCGAACCGGTGATAGACTTTATATCTAGTGTCGTGCATCGTTATGGTGTCCCACACAACATCATCACCGATAACGGCTCCAATTTTACAGCTGACGAAGTAAACATGGTGTGCTAACCTAGGCATTAAGCCCGGTTATGATTTTGTCTATCACCCACAAACAAACAGTCAAGTCGAACGAGCTAATAGTCTTATCATGAGCGGCATCAAGCCTAGACTAGTGCAGTCTTTGAAGGAATTAGACAAGCACTGGGTTGAGGAGCTCGACTCTGTACTCTGAGGGCTACGGACCATGCCCAGTCGCACTACCAAATACACACCATTCTTCATGGTGTATGATGCAGAGGCCGTTTTGCCCTGCGACATCCTTCATGACTCAGCTCGAGTGCACATGTACGAAGAGAGAGAGGACGAGCTTGATTGACAGGGCAGTCTAGATGCCCCGGTGGAGGAGCATGACGTTGCAAAGGCCCGTTCTGCATTCTATCAACAACAGGCTCACAGATACCAGAACAGAGAAGTGTGGGCCAAGACTTATAATGTTGGTGAACTCGTTCTACGCTTGCCAGAAAAGAAAAAGGACAAACTCAAGCCCAAGTGTGAGGGTCCCTTCATCATAGATGAGGTTCTCACTGGAGGAGTGTACCGCCTGCGTGATGCATCTGACAATCGCCTAGAGCCGAACCCGTGGAATGCCGCAAGACTCCGAAGATTCTACGCCTAGCGCCGTACTCTTTGTTCGTCTTCTTCTCCCTTTGTTTTCATTTTTACCCTCTTTAATTTTTCTCTAGCTCTTTAGCTTTTGTGCGGCCAGACCGCATACCTATGATGTGCACATCCTTAAATGTATACACTCATAATACCTGGGGGCTTCTTTTATAGAAGCTTATTATTATTTTCTGAGCATCAAGCTCAACACATATGTGTCCTCTTCCGCATATGTACCTTTTCTTTGCCATTATATGCATCGTTATGACTTAAGTTTTTGCCAAGCTAGGTTGCCTGGCTCCTGTGCTTATGCCCTACATTCCCGTTTGTTCGGCTAGGGCATAAAGGGAGCACCTCTGCGATTGTTACAGCCGGGTCATCCGGATTTGTACCTCAGACTGGGTGAAGCCGAAAGCTAGCGTTCTTAAGGGAATATTCGGTCGGCGAACTAAAGACGTTTTACCTTCATCACACTATGAATCCCCAGATGTTACGTATACTGTGATTTTTCAATCACAGTTCGGACATGCATACTAACGCGTATCCGCCCAGGGAAAGGAACCCTTAACGAAACTATTCTCCCTGGAAGATGTTTCTTACAATCAACATGTAATATAACATAGCTAGCCAGATACAACTTGTCTGTTCAAGAAACTATAACCCCTACATCTGGTTTCCACGCATATCCCGGTCTATATTATCGAGCGGGTATTCGGAAACACTCCTTCGGATCCAGAGGTCGAAGCGAAAAGGTGTGCCATGACAATCATTTTATAATCCGGCTAGGGACAAATTTGTTAAATGAATTACATAGTCACTTGGACTCAAAAACTTCTTCCTCTATGCCATCTAACAGACCGTCTAGCTTACAATCCTGTTGTGAAAACTTGGCGGCTATCTTTACTTGGTCATATACCAGACTAACTGGAATTTCTTTTCCATATGACCCCCGAGGTCCGACCCGGGCCATATGATTTGGATCAAGCTTGGTGTACCGTGTTTTTACCATGGCCCAGGCCTCTTGCGCACCTTCTTGGTAGGCCGATATCTTCCATAATCGGAAGCGCCGCCAAGCTCCTTGGAATAGCTTCACAAGATCCTCTATACTTCCTGGAGGAGAGGCGGATGGCCACAAAGCTTTGGAAATGCTCTGCATTGCTTGTCGAGCTCGCTCGTGCAGTTGGGACAACTCTTGCAGCAGGTCGCCTTGAGAGCCGGACATTTCCTCTTCAGGACGGCCAGTCAGCATACCTGTAGACATAAATCTGTTAAATCATTTCTTTGCTGAATTACATTAAGGTAAGGTTAAAAGCATACTGAATATGCTGCCTCGTAGCCTCCTATTCTCCTTGACAGCGTCAGCTAGCTGGGCTCGCTCATCTTTTAGTCCTTCACCCAGCAGGGTATTAGAATCCTGCAGCTTGTTCTTTTCATCCCTGACCCGTGTCAGCACACGTTCGCCTGCGGCCAGTTGCCTTTTGGCCTCTTGTTCGCCTGCCTGCGCGACTTTCAGTTCCCCTTCCAGTTGATCTACTGATCCTATCATCAGAAACGCAATATTATTAACATTACTGGTTTATGATTACATTTTTTTGGATGGAAGGGAATATTACCAGGCGTTGCCTTCTTGGATTTCTCCAGTTTGGCGGTAAGCGCAACCAGCCGGGTCTGACACTTTTCCAACTCTTGAGACAGCAGGCTATTCTTCTCCGTGAGCGCCTGATTATACAATGATCCTTAAATCAGTTGTATCAACTTCTTCAAGTCTCGGGGCTATTGGTACGTGATTACCAAATTTGTATTTACCCGCATATCTTTTAAATGTTGGTCCGTGGCTTTGGCAAGCCCATCCCGAGTAGCTCGGATGTATGCGTCAGCCGAGCTGAAGGCATTAAATGCCTCTTTTGTAAAGTCGGGGTCGCGAAGAGCGGCCCATCGGCACTGATGATTCATGGCGCTCTCCACTTCATAGTTCGTGACAGACATATCATCCGAATCCTCTGCAGAAGGACAATCCGGTGTCACTCCCATGTCAGCCCCCATCCTTAGGGCAGGGTCTGGAATCAGACTAGTGGAGGAGCGACCGGCAGGATCCCCGGACATAGTCCGGCGAACGCTGTTCCTAATAAGACGCCGCGGATAATGTCACGGTTTGATGTGACGGCCAGGATGCATATCTAAAAAGCCATACCTCTTTGATGAAGGTTCGGACGTGTTATTGTCTGCCTTCCTCTTTGACGACTTGTTCGGCGCTGTCGGCGTTCTGGGAACAGGGGTCCCCAGACTTGCCTGCCTGCGGCCTGCGGCGTGGCTCAAAGGGGGGCCCAACATGGCCCATCTTCATCAACACAAACTCAAGACCCTCGCGAGGGGCCAAGCCTCGCGGGGTGGATGACGCGGAGCCTCCTCAGGCACGGCCTCGTCAGGCTGGCTCACGAGGAGGTGGAGAGATCAAGACAGGGTACCTCACGAGGTGCCATGACACAAGCCATGACGACTCAGGGCACCAGGCGGGTGCCAGCCCCCGCAGCGTCCTCCTTTCCTCTTTGGTGCAAAGGGGGCAAGCGCAGCCGCGGAGTACCGAGGCATCAGGCAAAGGTTGCCATTTCGGTGCAACGAGACCAAGACCAGGAGGACTGCAAGATGGAGGTCACCGTGGAGCCCAAGACGGCGTCATCACCAGAGCTTTGCGCAGGCGAAGACTACTTTTGTCAGGATAGCTGATACTTGCTGTCCCCCTTCAAATTAGCCCGCCATTGTTGGCTCCCTTCCCGCTCAATATTTGGGAAGAGGACCAGGGCCTCTATAAATAGGACCAGCCATCCACAGAGCAAAGGGGGGTGGTAGGAAGAAAGAGGCTCGTTAGAGAGGTTAGAAGCAGAGAGAGAGAGAGAAAGGTGGTTGAACTCCTCCCATCAATTCATCGCCCCAGCCAAGAACAGACCCTCGCGAGGCTGTTCTTCCTTGTATCGTTCGTCATCATCAGCCCAAGAGGCAATCCACACACCACACACTGGAGTAGGGTATTACACCACAACGGTGGCCCGAACCAGTATAAACCCTGTGTCTCCTGTGCTGTTCTTCCCATATCTTTGATCCTAGCGTGGCGGAGGGGTGCAGGTAGGTAGGAGGCGAAATCTCCGCGCGCACCCCAGTGTTCGAACCTCAAGGGTCTGCCGGAACCCGAAATCCGACATTTGGCGCGCCAGGTAGGGGTGCGCTGGAATTCGTCTTCCACCGCCCCGTTCTCCTCTGACCATCACGCTCATGTCTGACGCATGTCGGGCCCGCGCGAAGCGCCGGGCCGCCCTCGCTTCCTGCGTCGCCCAGACAGCCCCTGTCGGTGGGCGTCCTCGCCGTTCCCCGTCACCTGCCGTCAATGCCGCCACCAGCCCGGCAGGGGACGAGCAGCAGGCATCATCTCAGCATCCATCCGTGCGCCAAGACGGCCGCACCGCAACTCCCTCGCTCGCCCCGGCTGGATCTTCGTCCCGCGCGCTCCGCGCGCCCATGGAGGCTCGGGCTGCAGTCATTGCGGCGAACGAGCTCCTGCGCTACTGTCCCGTCGACGACGTCTACGAAGAATGGCTCGGCCGCATCGCCGAGCTCGTCCGCGCTGCAGGGGGTTCTTCCGCGCCGTCCGTTCCGCTGCACCGCACCCCGCCCCGCGCGGGCGACGAGGCTCCAGCGGCGCCCCGGCCGCCTCCTCCTCAAGAAGACGCCATGGAACCAAGGTGCGTGGCCCCTGGGCGGAACCCGCTCCGTCAGGTGCCAGCGCGGCAAGAACAGAGCTGGCAAAAAGTCCCTCGCCCGCCAGAAGTTGCCCGGGCGCTCCCTGCTCCAGCACGTCGCGACCATCCTCTTGCTCCGGCGCGTGGGGACATGCAAGACCAGGCTCTCCATCACCCAAGGCCTCCCGTGACCACAGCAGGCTGCCGCACCTACACCACCGAGCTGCGCAGCATCGCGTGGCCAGGCAAGTTCAAGCCGGACCTGCCTCCTCGCTACGACGGCACGGCCGACCCTGCGGAGTTCCTCCAGCTCTACGAGCTGGGCATCGAAGCTGCCAACGGAGACGAGAAGGTCATGGCGAACTGGTTTCCCATGGCACTCAAGTACGGGGCCCGCACCTAGCTCCTGAACCTGGCTCCAGGCACAATCTCCTCCTAGGAAGAGATGCGCACCCGCTTCATCGCCAACTTCCAAGGAACTCGCGACTGGCCACCCGCCGTGAGCGACATGCGCCGCATCAAGCAACAACCCGGGGAGACCCTGCAGAAGTAAATCCAGCGCTTCAACAATGCACGCCTCAAGATCCCCAAGGTGACTGAGGAGGCCATCATCTCAGCCTTCTCCGATGGCGTGCGCGACGTCAAGATGAAGGAGGAGCTGGCGATGCATGAAGACCTGTGCACTTCCTTGGAGCTATTCAACTTGGCGAACAAGTGCGCCAGGGCTGAGGAAGGGCGTCTCTCCCTCCTCGAGCTGCCTGCTGCAGACCCAGAAGAGAAGAAGCTCAAGGCCAAGGAAGTGAAGCGCAAGGGGGCTGCCGTGCTCGCGGCCGAACCAGACACCAAGCGGGGCAGAGATCAGCCCGAACCTCCCAAGGGCAACCGGTACTGCGTGTACCACGACCTACACACCCACAACACCAGCGAATGCCAAGAACTCCGAGCCGTGCGTGAAGGAAGGATCGGCCGTCGCCCTGACCATGGTGACCGGGGATACGGTCGAGGAGGAGGAAGGAACGCAGGACACTGGGAAGACCGTGGCCCGCGCCAGGGGTGGCGCGACCAACCTCACGAGGATCGCTGGCAAGACCCACCTCGCGAGGGAGGCTGGAGGGATCATCCTCGCGAGGATCGCCTGCAAGGCAACGCAGGCCTCCCACCGCTGCCGCCGCAGCCAAGGAGAAACGAGGACCGCCACCGGGACGAGGAGGCTAGGAGCTTCCAGGAGCCGAGCGCGATCGCCTGCATCCTGGGCGGAGCTCAAGCCCCAGCCTCTCAGCGCATCTTCAAGCAGTTCGCCCGCGAAGTGAACACAGTCCTCCCCAGGCTCGAAGCCACGCGCCCTCTCAGGTGGTCGGCATGCGCCATCACATTCAGCTCAGCAGATCAACTCAAGTGTGCGGCTACAGCCGGGTCCTCTCGATGCTTTGTTCCCCAATCATCAGCAACGTGGTGGTCACCAAGACCCTCATCGATGGCGGGGCAGGGCTCAACGTCCTGTCCGTAGAGACATTCAACAACCTCCAAGTGCCCTACAGCCAGCTTCAGCCAACCAAGCCCTTCTCCGGTATCACCGACGGCTCCACGGTCCCGATTGGGCAGGTCCGCCTCCCTGTCACCTTCAGGGCACGCGACAACTACCGCACCGAGCTCATCGACTTCGACGTCGCTCACATCCACCTGCCGTACAACGCCATCCTCGGGTACCCGGCGCTGGCCAAGTTCATGGCCGTGACTCACCACGGCTACAATGTCCTCAAGATGCCAGGAAGCGGCGAGTCATCACGGTGCCCTGTGAAGAGAAGGACGCGGTGTGTTCCCTGGAGCGAGCCTTTCAGGCCGCATCACTGGAACTCCCGGATCACGGAAGTAGGAGGCTTCCCGAGGCCGCCCCCAAGAAGAAGAAGACATCGTCCGGCCTGGCCCCTCAGGAGGCAGGCCCCTCTGGGCCCGTGCCTACCCAGGGGGAACCTCCTTCCATCGCATAGGAAAGCGCGCCCAATGCCCTCCTCAGCCAGGGCTCGGGGGCTCTCCCCTGGAGGGCCACCGACCTAGCCAGGGTCACGAGGGAGGCGCTGGGGCACCACATGGAGGCGTGTTTCGAAGCACGTTTCCCTGAGCAAGGCAAGGAGATCCAGACCCACAGGAGTTCGTCAGCAAGGCCATTCAGGAGCTACGGGAGTCCAGAGTCATGAGAGGCGCCCGCCGCCTACCAGCAGTAGCTCCCCATCCAGGCGAGGATGGCCGGCTGCGCGTCTGCATCGACGTACCAGGGCTCAACCGAGTCGCCTCCCTGGGGCGCCTCTGGCCCTCGCGAGTGGGGCGCTGCGGAGGTCCACCCCACAGCTACGTTCGCATGCCTTACGGCTTGCCGAGCGCGGCTGACACACACCAGCGCCTCATGAGGGGCATCACGAAGGCACAAGAGGCCAGGTGCTCCGCAGCCCTGGCGGAGATGGAGATGGCCCGCGAGGAACCACCCGCGCCTCCGGAGCCTCCCGAGGCCCCTGGGCCTGGGGGCTCATGAGGATCGGCTTCCGCAGCCCACCGAGCCGGCTACACCAACACCCCTTCATCTTCAGCGTCATCAGGTGACATCTTTCACGTTTCACTTCCGGCTGGGAGCTCCCCCAGGGCTGCATTATTCCCAGGCCGCATGGGTTCGTCCCTGCGGCGTGTATCCCTTTTCATTCCATGTTGTTGGCTTACCTTGTTGGAGGCGCCCCTCGGGCAGCATGACCTCCAAGTCGCTCCCGCCTGACCCAGTGATCTCCGCATCTATTTGAATGAATCCACTCCTTCGCGGCTAATGTGCTTTACCTAGTTGCTTGCTCAGCTTCCGCCAACTAACGGAGCTGCTCCCAAACGGCACGACTCTTGCGCATGGGTCCATCCCTGCAATGCCGACAAACCTGGATGGCTGAGCTCTGGCCGCAGCAGCCCCGCATAGCGTCACCTCGTCAAGCCTTTAGTGCCTCACTACCCTTCGGAAGCATCCAACGGCGGACCGTCAATTGTTATGGCAACTCCTTGCTCTTTCTATGATGGACCTGCAGGACCTCCTGAAGGAGCTGCGTCAGGCGAGGCTCTTGCTGTGTCTCCTTCGCTCTCGTCTGCGCGAACCGCTTGCACGTTAAAGGGGGGGTGCCTGAGCATCGCGACTCAGGGCTCCTACTCGCTCTCCAGCCCTCACCCTCTGGCCTTGACCACGTCATCGTGACCTGGCATACCAGCGACGGCTGAGACTCGCTCGAGGGCCGGGACCCGAGGACGTAGAGCGGAAAGGGGAGCAAAGGTGAGAGGGGAGAGACACACGAGGACCTCGCCAAGCAACCTCACGCCTGCCGATGCACGGACCCGGCCACACACCAGAGAGCGGCCCCTGATCCTCGAGATAAGTTATCGCCCAGAAGCGCCAGCTACCGTGGCACCATCCCTGCACCTAATGCTATCCCATGTTAGCGACGTCGCCCCCCTTTCTCACCGAACGACGGCTGCTTGGGCGCCAAAGGGGACCTCCTGAGCATCGCGACTCAGGGGCTCTTACCGGAATCCGGGTCACCCACCTCCTGGCCTTGACCACGGCATCGCGATCTGGCATACCAGCGACGGCTGAAGCCGCCTTGGGACTGGGACCTGTCGGCGCAGAGCACCAAGCCCTCGTGAGGTTCGAAAGGGAGGACCGAGCTAAGACGGGATGAGCAACTCGCGCAAATCTACGACAAGGGTTATATTAACAAAACAGGATCACAAGCACCTTACAAGCCCCCACGGGGCGCGTTTTTGGTTCCTCGCAGGGAACAAATCCTAAAGAGGCGCAAACTACGCGCATCGCTACAAAAGACACCATCATCAACAGTGGGCCGTCAAGAACCGACGCCAACCCCAACCCCATCCAGATCAGAGTCGGGGGCGGCCTGACGAGCCTGCCCTGCTCCGGGAGCGGCGCCGGCTCGGGGGCTCGTAGCTGTCGTCGCTCGTCTCCGGAGTTGCGAAGGGCTCGCCGGAGTCGCTGGAGCCTCCGATGTCTTCACCGCCTGAGGAGCCGCCAAGGGAGCGATTGGCGAGCCCAGTCCTCGTCGCAGCAGGGCCCTGGCAGCCTTCACCGGGGCAGCACTCCACCCGGCGCCCGTTCGCGTCAAAGACCTTGAGGATCATCACCGAAGCACCGTCGTAGTCCAAGTGGATCGCGAAGACGCCCCTTGTCCTGCAAACCCGGGCAATCTCTCTCCAGCCCTGGGTCATGTAGACCTCGCCCGGGGCGACGACCGCGACCTCTGCCTCGGTCGCGAGGGTGCTGCAGCCGGCGTGCTGCAGCCAGAGCTCCAGGGGCTCCCCTTGCGGGATGACGAAGGCGAAGAAGGGAGGAAGGCGGATCCAAGACTGAAGAGGAATGGCGACGTGGAACACGAACTCTTGGGAGGAGCCCTCGGCATGGGCCCCAGGGGGGACGACCCACACCTTCGTGACCCGTCGGCACCGACGGCGGCGCCGCCCGTGGCTGTCGGCATCAGCTCCTTCGGGGCCCTCGACGTGGGCGTACAATGGAAGCGGGAACCCCGGCGACGCCTGCTCGCCCCAAGGCCTCGACACCACCTGAAGGGCCCCCTCGTCCGGGCCATGGTGGACATGCCGTTTCTTCGGTGGAAGTGGGTCTGGTCCCTCTCGGGGAGCCTTTCCCTTCTCTGCCGTCGAGAACCGGTGGATTGGAGCCATCACAGCAAGACGGAGCAAGAATCGGGAAGAAGGAGAAGCAAGGAGGGATGGACTGGAAGGGCGCGCGACATTCCGTACTTATAACCGGCGGAGGCCAACCGCCGACCTCCATGATCGCAGGTAAGCATGACCCATTTCGCATGCAGTGACTTGTCTAATCCGTGCAGTTGCTAAGGCGCCGTGGGGAAGTGGAGGCGCCCACGTCCAGTCAACCGCCACGCGGCACCCAAGGCCGCAGGCTGTTAGGGCCCGCGGTGCTTCGCTCTTGCCCTTCCGCCTCCCTGCACGGCCAAGTCCGGGCGCCTTGGGCCCGGGGGCTACTGTCGGCGTTCTGGGAACGGGGGTCCCCAGACTTGCCTGCCTGCGGCCTGCAGCGTGGCTCAAAGGGGGGCCCAACACGGCCCATCTTCACCAACACAAACTCAAGACCCTCGCGAGGGGCCAAGCTTCGCGGGGCGGACGACGCGGAGCCTCCTCAGGCACGGCCTCGTTAGGCTGGCTCACGAGGAGGCGGAGAGATCAAGACAGGGTACCTGACGAGGTGCCATGACGCAAGCCATGACGACTTAGGGCGCCAGGCGGGTGCCAGCCCGCGCAGCGTCCTCCTTTCCTCTTTGGTGCAAAGGGGGCAAGCGCAGCCGCGGAGTACCGAGGCATCAGGCAAAGGTTGCCATTTTGGTGCAACGAGACCAAGACCAGGAGGACTACGAGATGGAGGTCACCGTGGAGCCCAAGACGGCGTCATCACCAAAGCTTTGTGCAGGCGAAGACTACTTTTGTCAGGATAGCTGATACTTGCTGTCCCCCTTCAAATTAGCCCGCCATTGTTGGCTCCCTTCCCGCTCAATATTTGGGAAGAGGTCCAGGGCCTCTATAAATAGGACCAGCCACCCACAGAGCAAAGGGGGTTGGTAGGAAGAAAGAGGCTCGTTAGAGAGGTTAAAAGCAGAGAGAGAGAGAGAAAGGTGTCTGAACTCCTCCCATCAATTCATCGCCCCAGCCAAGAACAGACCCTCGCGAGGCTGTTCTTCCTTGTATCGTTCGTCATCATCAGCCCAAGAGGCAATCCACACACCACACACTGGAGTAGGGTATTACACCACAACGGTGGCCCGAACCAGTATAAACCCTGTGTCTCCTGTGCTATTCTTCCCATATCTTTGATCCTAGCATGGCGGAGGGGTGCAGGTAGGTAGGAGGCGAAATCTCCACGCACACCCCAGTGTTCGAACCTCAAGGGTCTGCCGGAACCTGAAATCCGACAGGCACGGGCGCCGCGCTCTTACGAGACGCCTCTGGTGTAGCATGGTGCGCTGAGCACCTCCCCTTTCGATCACAAGACAGTACGGCGGGTGAGGTACAGTGAGGTAGCTGTTTCTGAGGAGAGGTCTCCTGATTACTTACATGTGAGGCAGGAAGGAGGCCGGGATAGTCGGCCATGATTGGCACTGCCGTGCCGTCATAGCTCTCCTGGTAGAATACTCCCTCCTCAAGCTCTACAAATATGTCCGGATCCTCTTTGTATCTGGGGTCAGGGTCCCGGTTATGGTTCCCCGGCTCTAGAGCGGGGCTATAGATCCCCACTATAACCTTCCGCCATTCCTGTGGCAAATGGACGGGTCAATGCCAATTAAACATGACTCAGGGAGAGGATTGAGTAAAGTGATGGGATTAAAACTCACCCAGCAAGGAGGATTGTACATAGAAAATCCTCCCCGAAGCGTAAGACGAGCGAACTCCTCTTTCTCCCCTTTATACAGATCGGCCAGTATTGCGGCCATGGCGGTAAGGGAATCCGGACCCTCTCGTCCACAGCGCGAGGCGTCGTCTTCCCCATTGTAGTGCCACATGGGAATCCCCCTGAATTGGAGCGGATGAACACCTCGCACTATGGAAATAGCCATTACATTGATTATTGATAACCCGGACTAGGCAAGTGTCCGTATCTTGCCCATTAATTGTTGGACTTATGCACTATCTTCCTCCTCGAGGCTCCGAGGGTGCCAGCTGTGGCGTTTCTTCAATGGAGCACCGGTAAATTCAGGATGTCCCATTTGGACCGGGTCAGGGAGAGAGACGTCCTCAATATAGAACCACTCTGAGCGCCACTCTTCGACATGCCGGATAAGTATCCGGTCCCGGCTATGCGCCATATTTTGGCGCCGCCCACCTCGAATATAGATCCCTTCTGAGAGCAAGGGATGAGGCAGAACCATTTCCTCCATAGCTAAAAATGGGCCTCACGGCCTAGGAATAGCTCGCAAAGAGCAGCGTAGCCCGCGATGTGCAGAATGGAGCCCAGCGTGAGATTGTGCAGCCGGAGGCCGTAGTACTCCAGAAGACCTCGGAGGAAGGGGTGGATGGGAAACCTGACGCTTCTTATTAAGAAGTATATAAAGCACACTCGCTCCCCCTGGCTGGAGTGGGGAAATTTTCCGCCAGAGCTTCGCCC
>NC_041380.1:127359092-127379405 GCF_002162155.2 Triticum dicoccoides | reverse complement strand
GGGATACTGAGCATTCCCCCCAATCGCCTTTTTCGAAGCCATGGGGACGGGAGGAAGAATAGAGAACACTAGTCATGCTGGAATGGTAAGCTCTAAGGATTTTCCGCTCGATGTGGAATGGGATCTGAGATCCAGTCCCTTTAAATAGATGCTCTTCTTACAAGGCTAGGGTGGTATGTGCAAAAAGTACTCTGACCTTTCGTGTTCGCTCGACATGTGGAAGCCGAAGCGGTGGAGGCACAGAAACCAATGGTTACGACATTAAATGGAAAGTCGAGTATGACTTTTCGGATCAGATGCTTTGAAGTGTTCGGAGGAAGAAGCTGCTTTGCAATGCCGAAGACTATCAACGCGCCGGACACACCGTCATTGAAGCCTGGTTCAGGGGCTACTGAGGGAGTCCTGGATTAAGGGGTCCTCGGGCATCCGGCCTGTGTGACATGGGCCAGACTATTGGGCCATGAAGATACAAGATAGAAGACTTCCTCCCGTGTCCGGATGGGACTCTCCTTTGCGTGGAAGGCAAGCTAGGCGTCCGGATGTATTATTTCCTTTCCCTGCAACCGACTTTGTGTAACTCTAGGTCCCTCTGGTGTCTATATAAACTAGAGGGTTTAGTCCATAGAGGATAATCACAATCATACAGGCTAGACTTCTAGGGTTTAGCCACAATGATCTCGTGGTAGACCAACTCTTGTAATCCTCATACTCATCAACATCAATCAAGCAGGACATAGGGTATTACCTCCATCAAGAGGGCCCGAACCTGGGTAAACACCATGTCCCTTGTCTCCTGTTACCATCGACTTTAGACGCATAGTTCGGGACCCCCTACCCGAGATCCGCCAATTTTGACAACGACAACCACTGGTGCAAGTATGGCGCAGAGGGCCTCTGCCAACTCCTAGCAAGGAATGGAGGTACTGACAGGACATGTACCCAGCTGCGACCCCGTGTTGACAGCAGGCAAGCGCTGATGGATCCGCTCTTGCTATGCGGCGCTCCAATGGTGTCGCCATGTGACGAGCCACAACCTATTGGCATGGACGCGCCTAGCTTGCTCTGCGGCGCGCCATCGATCATGTTGTGCGACGAGCTGCAGCCTGTCAGCACTGACATGCCTATCTTGATCCCTGGCGCTCAAGCACGATGGACCAAAGGTTTTCTCAACCCTGGTGATGACGCACATCACGTCGTCGTCCATTGCGTTGCCGGGGAGCGCCTCGGCCTCGACGGGCCGTGGCGCCTGCTCATTTTCCTCGTCGACGAGGTTGATGGCAGAGGCGGCGCTTTGGTGGGTTGGCATGCTTGGAAAAGGTAGATGTGCTATAGACTGCGCTTGTCGCCTCCGTGTGTTGCGCACCACCTAGGTTTATGCGCAATATCACTTGGTGGCGGGAAACAGATGAGGAAATGGCGGGAAATGGTGGCGTGTTCAGAAAATGCCATCAATTAATGGAAACTTAGCATAGAAGGAACATCGAGCTAGCACAAGAAGTAGATAATGATCAGATGAACACGGACCACACTAGGGAACCCGTCGGTGATGAATTCATCAATCGCAAACGGTTGAATACTAGCAAGAATTTGCCCACAACACACACGGCTTATTCCATCACAAACAGGTTGGATGGACCAACTGTGTGCCACGTATCGCACATTATCAAAAAGTAATGCGGTAGACCTTCTCTAGCATGTGTTAAAAAAAATAAAAAACAAGGACCTCGAGGTTAAATTAACTCATGGGATGGGTCATATCAGTCATTTAATTTGACAGATATGACCCATCCTATCAGTTAATTTAACATAAACACAACTTCCCATCCAGTCACCCATCTGATGGCTGCTCCAGCCTTAACTTGAGAGTTCTCTTACATGAGATACTGGTGGAACAGCTAGTCCTTGCTAATATAGGATGCCTCTTCGCATCCTTATGGCGTATCCAGATGACCGCCCATCCCCCAATGGCCAACAGATGTTGTGTAGACAGAGCATATCACATACATCTTATTAGAAGCAATCGTCTGTGTTATTATCGGTCTTCACACACATTTATGATCACAGACCTATTTGCTGTGTATCACACACATCTTGTTATATTGAACCATTTCTGTTCTCTTGTCTCAATGCAAACAATTCATCCGAGTGAACCGCATGCCGTATATCACACACACATTGGTCTGGCTGACCGTTTCTTTTGTGTTGCCTAATCACAAACAGTTCACCCGAGTGAAGCGTATGCTGCATATCGCACACACCTTCATTTGGCAGCCCATTTCTTTTGTTCCTTCTCTTCGCAAACAATTAATTTAATTAAACCGTATGCCCTGAATCACACACGCAACCAAAATCTGAACCGTGTTTGATGCATCCGTCATCGCAAACGTTTTGCACCTTTTTGACGGTTTTTTACACCACTGTTTGCGATTATTACATCGCACATAGTTTCGTCGAAGGGTCTCTGATCGTAGTGTCGCGCTAGCAGCATCCTGCAGTAGTGCATGTGTTCCTATTTCTAGAACATACAATATTTGTCTATCACACCATGTTCTTACATCGAAGTACTACTATTGTGTAACCTGCAATAATCACTTATCATAAGACACGTTTAACTTGGGAGTCTGGTATAGGTTACATCTCACATTCTTTTCTAGCTTGTACTACTAATTTGTTGGAATGTCACTAATGACGAGACAGTTTAAACTTGGTAGAGTGATATTCGTTGCATCTTACATATGGTGTCTAGCTTTCATTGCTTCTAATTTGTTGAAATGCCTTCTGCTTAGTTTACACATCATAGCTGTGAATATGCAATGGCACCAATGAAGAGAGACCTTTAACTTAGTAGTGTGATGTTGTTTGCATCTTGCATATGATTTATTTCTTATACTGCTTCACTTTTTTTTGAATGCCAGTTATAACGGGACACTGTTAACTTGGCAGAGTGATATTTGTGACATCTTTCATATGGTGTCTACCTTCCATTGCATTGCTTCTAATTTATTGAAATGCCTTTGATAACCCACAAGTATAGGGGATCCTTTGTAGCCTTTTTCGATAAATAGTATCGAACCCAACGAGGAGCTAAAGGTAGAACGAATATTCCCTCAAGTTCTATCGACCACCAATACAACTCTACGCACACTTGATGTCAGATTTACCTAAAACAAGTATGAAACTATTTTGCAAGAATAAAACTACGAGTACTTTGCGAGAACAAAACTATGAATAAATTGCAAGGTAACAAAAGTAGTTAGCTTTTGTTAATAGGAAAGTCATTTGTCCCTAGGCAATCGATAACTAGACCGGCAATCATTCTTGCAATTTTATATGAGGGAGAGGCATGAGCTAACATACTTTCTCTACTTCGATCATATGCACTTATGATTGGAACTCTAGCAAGCATCCACAACTAGTAAAGATCATTAAGGTAAAACCCAACCATAGCCTTAAGTTTCAAGTCCTCTTTACTCCCATACGCAACAACCCACTTATCCGTGTTCAGGCTTCTGTCACTCCGGCATCCGATAGTAAGCAAATTATGAACATATTGCAACACCCTACAGCAGGGACCCCTCACGTTTGCGCGAGACGGAGGGCACCATAGGACAGCACCATAGTAAAATATACACTCGAACCAACCACGATCATCAATTAGCCCATAAGACAAAGCAGATCTACTCAAACATCATAGGATAGCCACATATCATTGGGAAATAATATATAGTGTTGAGCACCATGTTTAAGTAGAGATTACAGCGGGGAGAAGGAGTGTTACACCACTGCATAGAGGGGGAGAAAATTGGTGTTGAGGATAGCAAGATTGCTGATGTAGATCGCCGTCACGATCCTTGCCCCGACGGCACTCTGGCGCCACCGGGAGCTAGAGAGGGGGAGAGAGCCCCCTCCTTCTTCTTCTTCCTTGGCCTCCCCCTAGATGGGAGGAGAGATCCCCCTCTAGTCCACGGCCTCCATGGCGGCAGAGGGGTAGGAGCCCCTCCGAGATTGGATCTTCCTCTTTGTTCTCTTCTATTTCGTGTTCCTGTTTTCTGGCTGAAAACCGTTTCTTATATTCCCGGAGATCTGTAACTCCGACTACGCTGAGATTTTGACATGATTTTTTTCTGGATATAAGCTTCCTTGCGCCCGAAGTAGAGCTCCAACCGACTTACGAGGAGGGCACAACCCACCATCATGTGCTAGGGAGCCCAGGCGCACCCTGGTGTCTTGTGGTGGCTATGGGCCCCCGTTTGTGTTGATTCCAACTTCCAAAAATCACATATATTCCAAAATAAATCTCCATAAATTTTTATCGCGTTTGGACTTTGTTTGATATGGATATTCTGCGAAACAAAAAACATGCAACAAACAGGAACTGGCACTGGGCATTGGATCAATAGGTTAGTCCAATAAATCATATAAAATGTTGCCAGAAATATGTGAAAGTTGTATAATATTGGCATGAAGCTATCAAAAATTATAGATACGATGGAGATGTATCAGCCTTCTGCTTAGTTTACACATCATAGGTCTGATTACCTCATGTTGTCCTGTTTTTCGTACATATTACATCCTCCTATCATGCGGTTTTCTAACATCAAAGTTCAGTTCATCTGTATCATGCATCAATTTGTTCTGAAGAACTAAATTTTTATTCCTTTTTCTTGTCGGCTTCACTTGACATGTCAAAGAGAAAGAGGAAGGAACACATAATGGTAGGGGTTAGTACTCGGGATGCACGTATAAGGAAGAAGAAGAATTATCAAGATTCTGCTGGTACTGATAGTGCAATAGTGATACGTCCATTTTGCATCATGCTTTTATATCGATAGTTATCGCATTATGGGCTGTTATTACACATTATGTCACAATACTTATGCCTATTCTCTCTTATTTTACAAGGTTTACATGAAGAGGGAGAATGCCGGCAGCTGGGATTCTGGGCTGGAAAAGGAGCAAATATTAGAGACCTATTCTGCACAGCTCCAAAAGTCCTGAAACTTCACGGAAGTTAACTTCTAGAATATATAAAAAATACTGAGCGAAGAAAGTTCCAGAGGGGGCCCACACCTTGGCCACGAGGGTGGGGGCGCACCCTACCCCCTTGGTCACGCCTCCTGCTTCGTGGGCCCCCTGGTGGCCCTTCGATGCCCATCTTTGCCTATATGGAGTCTTTCATCGAGGAAAAAAAATCATAAGTAATCTTTGGGGAAGAAACTCCGCCGCCACAAGGCGGAACATTGGCGGAACCAATCTAGGGCTCCGACAAAGCTGTTCTGCCGGGGAAACTTCCCTTCGGGAGGGGGAAATCATCACCATCCTCATCACCAACGATCCTCTCATCGGGAGGGGGTCAATCTCCATCAGCATCTTCACCAGCACCATATCATCTCAAACCCTAGTTCATCTCTTGTATCCAATCTTTGTATCCAAACCTTAGATTAGTAACTGTGGGTTGCTAGTAGTGTTGATTACTCCTTGTAGTTGATGCTAGTTGGTTTACTTGGTGGAAGATCATATGTTTAGATCCATTATGCATATTAATACCCCTCTGATTATGAACATGAATATGCTTTGTGAGTAGTTACATTTGTTCCCGAGGACATGGGAGAAGTCTTGCTATAAGTAGTCATGTGAATTTGGTATTCGTTCAATATTTTGATGAGGTGTATGTTGTCATCCCTCTAGTGGTGTCATGTGAACGTCGACTACATGACACTTCACCATTGTTTGGGCCTAGAGGGAGGCATTGGGAAGTAATAAGTAGATGATGGGTTGCTAGAGTGACAGAAGCTTAAACCCTAGTTTATGTGTTGCTTCGTAAGGGGCTGATTTGGATCCATATGTTTCATGTTATGGTTAGGTTTACCTTTATACTTCTGTTGTAGTTGCGGATGCTTGCAATGGGGGTTAATCATAAGTGGGATGCTTGTACAAGTAAGGAAATTACCCAAGCACCGGTCCACCCACATATCAAATTATCAAAGTACCGAACGCGAATCATATGAACGTGATGAAAACTAGCTTGACGATAATTCCCATGTGTCCTCATGAGCGCTTTCCTTCATATAAGAGTTTTTCCAGGCTTGTCCTTTGCTACAAAAAGGATTGGGCCATCGTGCTGTACCTTATTTACTTTTATTACTTTCTACTCGTTACAAATTACCTTATCACAAAACTATCTGTTATCGATAATTTCAGTGCTTGCAGAGAATACCTTACTGAAAACTGCTTATCATATTCTTCTGCTCCTCGTTGGGTTCGACACTCTTACTTATTGAAAAGCTACGATAGATCCCCTACACTTGTGGGTCATCAAGACTCTTTTCTGGCGTCGTTGCCGGGGAGTGAAGCGCCTTTGGTAGGTGGAATTTGGTAAGGAAAAATTTATATAGTGTGCTGAAATTTACTGTCACTTTTTACTATGGAACATAATCCTTTGAGGGGTTTGTTCAGGGTATCTTGACCCCGACCAGTAGAGCAAAGAGTTGCTCCTCAACCTACTTAAACCCACTGAAAATGTTTACTTTGAAATTCCTTCGGGTATGATAGAGAAACTGCTAGCTAATCCTTTTGCAGGAGATGGAACATTGCATCCTGATTTACACTTAATCCATGTGGATGAAGTTTGTGGATTATTTAACCTTGCAGGTTTGCCCGATGATGTTATCAAGAAGAAGGTCTTCCCTTTATCTTTGAAGGGAGAGGCATTGACATGGTATAGGCTATGTGATGATACGGGATCATGGGACTACAAGCGTTTGAAATTGGAATTTTATCAGAAGTTTCATCCTATGCATCTTGTTTATCATAATCGTAATTATATATAAAATTTTTGGCCTCATGAAGGAGAAAGCATTGCTCAAGCTTGGGGGAGGCTTAAGTCAATGTTATATTCATGCCCCAATCATGAGCTCTCAAGATAAATGATTATTCAAAAAAATTATGCTCGGCTTTCTGTTAGTAATCGCTCCATGCTCGGTACTTCTTGTACTGGATCTTTTATGATGAAGACTATTGAATTAAATAGGATTTATTGGAAAGGATTAAACCCAACTCTAAAGATTGGGACCTCGACGAAGGTAAGGAGTCAGGTATAACACCTAAGTTTGATTGTGTTAAATCTTTTATGGATACCTATGCTTTCCGTGAATTTAGCACTAAATATGGACTTGACTCGATAGTAGCTTCTATCTGTGAATCCTTTGCTACTCATGTTGATCTCCCTAAGGAGAAGTGGTTTAAATATAATCCTCCCATTGAAGTAAAAGTAGTTGCACCTATTAAAGTTGAAGAAAAGACTATCACTTATGATGATCCTGTTGTTCCTGCTGCTTATATTGAGAAACCACATTTCCCTGTTAGAATAAAGAATCATGCTAAAGCTTCAACTGTGGTTAACAAAAGTAATGTTAAGACACCTAAACCCCCTGAGAAAATTAAAGTTGAACCTAGTATTTCTATGGTTAAAGATCTCTTGGCCGATAATATTGATGGGCATGTTATTTACTTCTGCAATGAAGCTGCTAGAATTGCTAGACCTGATGCTAAAAATAAACATAGACCTGTTGTAGGCATGCCTGTTATTTCTGTTAAAATAGGAGATCATTGTTATCATGGCTTATGTGATACGGGTGCTAGTGCTAGTGCAGTCATTCCTTATACCAAGAAATTATGCATGATATTGCACCCGCTGAGATAGAAGAGATTGATGTTACAATTAAGCTTGCCAATAGAGATACTATTTCACCAGTTGGGATTGTTAGAGATGTTGAAGTCTTGTGTGGGAAAGTTAAATACCCTGCTGATTTTCTTGTTCTCGGTTCCCCACAAGATGACTTTTGTCCCATTATTTTTGGTAGACCCTTCTTGAATACTGTTAATGCTAAGATAGACTGCAATAAGGATATTATTTCTGTTGGTTCAGGGGATATGTCTCATGAGTTTAATTTTGCTAAATTTCGTAGACAACCCCATGATAAAGAATTACCTAGTAAAGATGAAATTATTGGTCTTGCTTCTATTGTCGTGCCTCCTACTGATCCGTTAGAACAATATTTACTAGACCATGAAAATGATATGTAGGGAAATAGATGAAGTATTCTTTAAACAGTGTCAGACCCTGATTTTCATGCCACAACACTTAAGCTAATAAATCATGATAAAGTGTGGTTTGACGAAAACTTTTGCATTATTTGGCTTTTATTTGGAGTTGGTTTTCTCTCTGTGTTTTTCAAGTGCTCTTTAAAGTCAACACAACTCCCCCTCCCATACTTCATCTCCTTGCCCCAAACTTCTGCACAATGATCATGCCATGTGTATAGTGCAATATAGTATTTTCTTACAAAAGTAATTTGGCCAAATAGTATTTTCAAAAATTAGTTTTCCAAAACCCCCTGAATTGAGGTTTGCATTGCAATTACTTGATTTGGGGTGGGAAAAATCTTTCAAAAAGTATATTTGAATCCTATTAGATATAGGACTCCCATAAACCACAAAAATATAATTTTAAAAGTTATTTTCCTATTTTATTTAAAAGCTTTTTCTGAAGGCCAGAAATGGTCTTTAATAGGGAAAATTATTTTATTGTTTCAAAAATATTTGACAAAAACCTAGAGAAACTCAGTGGACATATGTTGTCCATATATAAGAGTTTCAACACATGGTAAAATCCCTCAAATACCCTTTCTGGATATTTCAAGCTTTTTAAATATTTACAAAGGATATATTCCCCAAAAATTCCAAGAAAATTCTAGCATGTCACATATGACATGTTGGATGATCTTGCCAAGTCTCATGTCATGGAGAATAGTATAACCCTATGAAATCCCCTCAAAACCATTTCTGTCCATTTTGAAGTTTGAGCAACTTTACATTGCCAAACATGTCAAGATGTTCTAAAACTTGGTGCACATGCTCAAATGGTCTAATCATTCATCTATACCAAATGGCACAAGTTGGAGAGAATGTTATCTTGATCAAAGTGCCCCAAAACCCTCTCTCACCAGAATCAAATTTGAACAACTTTGTACTACCAACTTTCTCTCCTTGACCCCAACTTTTGTGAGCATGTTCACATGACCAAATGAGGCCACTACACCAAGTGGTGCATCAAGGGGAAGTGATTTTCTCAACTAGATCTACACAAGTCCATTTCTGTTGATTTCTAGGGTTTACAAAAGTTGCATTGGCAACTTGGCTCAAATAAGCTCCAAATTGGTGGAAGGCCCTAATTATATGTGTAATTTCACCCTGTTGAGTATCATGGCAAATGGAAATCATCTACTTGCCCAAACCATTATCAAACACCTTCTGACATTTTACCAAAATACCATTTTTGACCTCTTCCACTTATCTCCATGAGCTCAACTTTGTACCACAACTGATCCTGATCCTCTCCTACCTCCAGTAACTCTCCCCTTGCCATTGCTCAATAATTGAGGGGTATAATACCCCCATTTACCTCCCTGGACAGCCACTCTCTCCCTCTTCTTCCACCTCCCTCTTCTCCTACTGGCCACCCAGGGCATCCAAAGCCCCTCCCCCTTTCTTTACTACACCCTAGAGCTACCAGACATATTTGGCCGCGCACACCTTGCATAAAAAATATCCATGCCGGCCATTTGGGCGCTCTGGAGCACGCTACAGTGCGCTCCCGCATTGTAGCCGCCCCCTCCCAACCGCCTCCGGCCACCTCGGGCCTCCCCAGCGCGCCCGACGATGCGCCTCGATGTCTGCATCATGCCACGCCTCTGTCCCCCTCCTCCTTCTCCCTCCTGTGGCCTCCCTCGCACGCGCGCCGACCGCCTGCAAGCTCCAATGCATGGCCTCACATGTGCGAGCTCTCTGGAGCCTTCCCCGCTCCTTCCCTTCCCTCCTCTGGACATGGACCTGATCCACGAACAGTCTGGACTTGTTCACGAGTGCCCTCACGGCCTCTGGCCTCGCCCGTGACCTTGCCGGCGCACGAGTCCATGGTGGACCGGTGCCCGGCTATATAAGCCGCCCCGGGCCACTCCAGTAGCATCCGCCTCCTCCTCACACCCCCAAGAGCACGCCCGCACCACCCAAACGTCCTCAAGGGGCTTCTGTGCTCAGGATCGACCGGAGCTCCGCCGCCTCGGGTCGCCATCGATCCAGAGGTATACGCCTTCTCCGCTACCGCTCTCACTCGATCTAGAACTGCAGGAGCCCATTGGCCATTTCCCCCCTGTTTCCCCTCTCTTTAGCTGCCGGAAACGATCGGAACCGCCGCCACCCGAAGCAACTCCGCCGTGCCTCCTCGTCGCCGGCGAACCAGGCCACCCCGGCAACCAACTCCACCTCCATCCGAAGGGTGGCTCCTCCCTGAGCACAACGGTACCACCCACGCATCCTCCCGTGCCCTATATCACCGCCGGCGAGCTCGCCATCGCCTCTGGACGGAGGTAGACGATGACGGCCGTGGACCCTGTCCGTCAGCCTCACGCCCTGACAGGTGGGACCCACCCGTCGGGTTTAAAAATGCACGCGCGCGCACCGGTTCGCCGTCGGTCGAAGGCGTACTTCGCCTTTACGTGTTCGACGTGGCAGCCATGTGCGGGCTGATATTTCCTCTGGGCCTGCTGCATTGTGGCCTTTCTGGCCCAGTGGCACAGTGTCACTTTTCTTTTTCCTTTTCTGTCTGTTTTATAAAAATTCCACGGGATAAAACATTTATCCAAATGGAATAATTCCAATCCTAAAATCTTAGAATAATCCCACCTATTTATTGATATAACTTTCATACCCATCCATTACACTTTTCTGCACTGTTCAAATTTAAATTCAAATTTGAACAATAAGATCTCGGTTTGAAAATCCACTACTCTGTCCCCCTAACTCCAAATCCAAAACTAGGAATTTTCCCCTTCTTAGTTTTCACCCTAGTATTTAACAAAAATAAGTTGACATTTTTTGTGAGCACTTTGGTTTTTTTGTTTTGTTATTGCCTTATTTTTCTCGTTATTATTTTGTGACGATAGATTGCGTTGCTGACGAAGGAGTTGAACCAGAAGACTTTGAAGACCCAGAAGACTTTGTTGAGCCAGGCAAGCAGCCCTTTGACCATGTCTATGAAACCCTTTTTATGCATGACATATAGCACCATATTGTTGTTGCAACGGAATCATGATGAGGTGGAACCACTTTGATGGTTGCCTCTGTTACTTCCTTGTTGATACTTGCATTGTGCATGACCCTACCTCCTTATGAGGGTTATGCCGGTGGGAGTAGATAGGATGCTAAAGTAGTTGCTACGCAAAAAGGGACGGGGATATGCATGGTGATGGAGACAAAGTATTTTCAAAGGACTTTTCGAAAACCCCGTCGGGTGCCACTTATGCCCGAGGGAGATGATGAGTTGGGTAACCACTTGATGATGAAGTGGTGTACCGAGGCAAGTGTGTGTGTTGTTTTTCAAAACAGATTGGTTTAAGTTGCGACCGTTATTCCAACCTTACATGCGCAACCACTCTACCCTTGTATGGGAAAGGGCATTATTGATTACCTAGGCCGATACTAGATTGGAGCCCGCATTACTAGTGACGGGAGAGTTGTTGGTGCGCTCTCTCGGGATGGGGTCGTGCCAGGTAGGGCGGCCAAGAACATTTTTATGGGGCACCGGACACACTGTTGGTACCCCGTGCCAGTGGTATGTGATGAATATAGGAGCGAGGCTCCACAATTTTAAGTTGTGAAATGTTGGGCACAGGGGTTACTACCAATCGAGTGGACTCCATGTTAGTGTCGTCTAGGGAAAGATAGTGATCGGGTGCTTACCCCGGGTACTTGAGGTACCGCGGGTCGTGGATGACACGGAAGTTCCCCGGATCTTATGGGTAAAGTGTGCAACCTCTGCAAAGTGTAAAACTATTCGAATAGCCGTGTCCACGGTCAACGACAGTTGGGTAACCGCTCTTGGGCTACGTCCACATGTTTACAAACCAGTGTGTGTGTGTTTGGATAAGTGGGAAGAACTACTTGGGTCAAGTCAAAGGACTTGACATGATTGAGTTGGGTTGATGCCCACTCTATTTATGTTGATATCTGTAACCTGTCCTCATGGTTAATTGAATTCTCCTGATGCATGTCTTACAAGTTGTTGAACATGTCATTGCACTCAAAACTAGCTTTCTGCAAAAATTTACCTATATCATGCATTGTTGTATCTTGAACCAAAACATGGGTTGCTTGCGAGTACATTCAAAGTACTCATTGGCTTGCCACTAGTTATTTTATTGGCCAGGCATGAAACACAAGATATATTGAAGAGTTCTTTGGTGACGATCGTGCGAGCTAGGACGCTTCCCAGTCAGAATGCCTGTAGGGTTAAGGCAGATGGCATGGGTCCAAGTTGTTATTGAAGTTTTCTGCTGCGAAGTTATACTCAAGACTTGACCATAATGGTCATAATTTATGTAAGACAGTATGTATGGATGTAAGACTCTTGTTATTCAGCTTCTGTGTGTTCAGTGAGCATTGATCTCTGGGATCACTGTACACATGCATTAGGTGATCACGACTCATGAGTCGGGGTCCCCACAAACAGGGACCTATTCTGAAACACAACTTGCCTGTTGAAATTCTAGGGGATCCTCCTCCACCTAAGGGTGATCCCGTGTTTGAGCTTAAACCATTGCCTGATACTCTTAAATATGCTTATCTTGATGAAAAGAAGACATATCCTATTATTATTAGTGCTAACCTTTCAGAGCATGAAGAAGAGAAATTATTGAAAACTCTGAAGAAGCACGGTGCTGCTATTGGATATACACTTGATGATCTTAAGGGCATTAGTCCCACTCTATGTCAACACAAAATAAATTTGGAGAAATACGCCAAACCAGTTATTTATCACCAACGACGGCTAAATCCTAAGATGAAAGAAGTGGTAAGAAAGGAAATATTAAAGCTCCTTGAAGCAGGTATAATTTATCCCGTTGCTGATAGTCAGTGGGTAAACCCTGTCCATTGTGTCCCTAAGAAGGGAGGTATTGACGAAGCTATGTACCTAGGGTAGGGTCATGGATCTGTCCAAGATACCCTCCCCAAGTTAACCTCTAAAAGAACCAGAAGCAGTCGAAGAAAAGTCATCATCCACTCGACCATAAAGTTATGTTCCAGTCGTCAGTCTTGAAGACACTCGGCGACACAAGAAACCACTCGGAGTGTAGAAGGCCTAACGTCACTCAGGATGATAACGGTCGGTCATTCACTCTGTAACCTTAAAGATCATTTATATCTCTTTATTACTAGTGTTACCAGTAACGCCCTGCCTTAATGTACATTGAACCCTTTGTAGCGTGGGCTGGCTGGGGTCCTAGCGCACTCTATATAAGCCACCCCCTCCTCCGGGACAAGGGTTCGCACCCCCTGTAACTCACACGCATATATCCAGTCGACCGCTTCCGGGCTCCGAGACGTAGGGATTTTACTTCCTCCGAGAAGGGCCTGAACTCGTAAAACTCGCGTGTACAACTCCTCCATAGCTAGGATCTTGCCTCTACATACCTACCCCCCATTCTACTGTCAGACTTAGAACCATGGCAGTTCGCGACCACCTTGGGGCAGGTGTCTTAGCGACTTTTTGGAGAAGTTGCAATTTTTCCAATCCCCTTCATCATGGTTTCAGGCGGAGGTTTGGCTGAGGGCCGCGAGATCCGTCTCGGCGCGCTCGTGTTTGTCGCCGACGACTCCGCTTGGCTTCAGGAGGCTCCACTCGACGTCGATGCACTCCCCGTCCGCGGGGCAACACACTTTCGCACGTGCGTCCGCGGCGTCCTCCTGCGGTAGCCGTCTACACAGTATCGGTTGACCCCTATGGCTTCCCCCCTCCCTGTGGCCCGCCAGAGCAAATGTTCCGGTCGATCAAGGCTTCAGCGATGGGTGAAGCATGCGGTGGCTCGCCAGTCGGCCACCCCTCAAGTCATGGCAATTGAGCCCGACAAAACCCTCTACGGCCGGTTCGATCTGTCGACTAGCTCCGTAGAGACTGCATCCGAGTGCGATAGTAGCGACCCCACGGCAGAAGTTTTGATGGTCAATGGACCGTGCAGTCCTCCTGGCTTCACCCGTGAAGACGGAGGCGATGGGGGCGGCGATCCGTCGCGTATTCATGAAGAGTACCGCCCCGAACCCCTCTCCTCGCAGCGGGGAGAAGAACTTCGCCGCTGGAACATGTATGCACTTCACACTCCTATCGTTGGAGAAACCCCTGAGGCCCAGGCCTTGGAGGAGGCGCGCCTGGCCAACTTGGCTGAGCGCACTCGACTGGAGAATCTCTAGCGCGCACTCGACGAGCGTGCTCGACAGCGTACTCCTGAATCCAGTCGACGTCAACTCTTTCCACCTCCGACTCAGGTATACCGAACTCCGATCCAGAATCTCGCAGTTGCAACCCGGATAGCGGATTCGATCCAACCTTCCCAGTCAGAAGCTGGTCGAGGTCTGGTGCAGATCCGAGCTTTGCTCCGTGCGGCAGGAGAGGAATACAACAGTATCTCAGTCGCGGAATAGGATCCATAGAAGGTCCATGGTTGCAGACACAGTTTAGCCGGCTCACAGCCCAAGATCGCCCCCGAGGCGTGAGGGACGTGGAGACCGACGAGATCAGTACAGAAACCGTGAGCAGTATGATCACCGAGTCGATCGCGATGATCGTCGTCGAGTGCCCACACCTCCCCCAAAGAGTGGGTCGTACGTGCCTCAGCAACATGATGACAGACGCCCTCACAGTATGGGGCGAGGGATTCCAGTTGACCCCCCCAGAGAGCCGGGCTTTGATGCGAGATCTATTCTCGTTCAGGGCTTGGTCGACAGAAACAGAGCTCACCGAGAGGGTCGTGACAGAGATATACCAACCAACAGCAAGATGCATGTCTTAGGTCTGGAGTGCTTCAGCAGAGCCATCAGGGCTGCAGTGATTCCCCCCAACTTCAGGTTGGCGACTGGAGTCAGTAAGTTCACTGGTGAGTCCAAGCCTGATACTTGGCTTGAATACTACCGAGTGGCTGTCCAGATTGGTGGTGGCAATGATGAAGTGGCCATGAAACACCTTCCTCTAATGCTGGAGGGCTCGGCTAGAGCATGGCTGAATCAGTTAGCACCAAGCAGTATTTATACTTGGGAAGATCTTGCCCGAGTATTTGTCAGAACATTCGAAGGTACTTGCAAACGGCCGGCAGGGCTAACTGAATTACAGTGTTGCGTGCAGAAATCGAATGAGTCTTTGAGGGATTATATCCAGAGATGGATCACATTGCATCACACGGTGTAGAATGTGTCTGATCACTAGGCAATTTGTGCCTTTAAAGAAGGCGTCAAGTATCGGGAGTTGAATATGAAATTCGGTCAGACAGGAGATATGACTCTGACTCGGATGATGGAAATTGCCACCAAATATGCCAACGGTGAAGAAGAAGACCGACTCCGGAGTGGCAAGCACAAATCAGTCACCCATGAAACCGGAGGAGGAAACTCCAGTCGAAAGCAGAAGCGCAAAGCCGAGCCAGCTGCTCCTGGTGAAGCCTTAGCCATGACTCAAGGAAAGTTCAAGGGGAAGCCGAAAGGACCGTGGAACCCCAAGAGAGTAAAAGATCAAGATGGAAATGATGTGCTGGATTTGCCATGCCACATCCACACCAAAAAAGATGAAGAGGGTACTTTCATTTACCCGAAGCATACCACTCGGCAGTGTCGACCCCTAATCCAACAATTCTGAGAGAAACAACCCAAGGAAAAGGAGAAAGAAGTAGACAAGGTTGAGGATGAGGAAGAGGATGATGATGGTTATCCCCATGTGAATTCCACTCTGATGATTTTTGCTAACGTTGAGAGTAAAAGTCGATTGAAAGTCATCAACAGAGAGCTGAACATGGTCGCTCCGGTGACACCCAGTTATTTGAAGTGGTCCCAGACTGCCATTACATTCGACCAGTCCGATCACCCAGCGCACATAGCCACCCTTGGGAGGCAAGCGTTGGTGGTCGACCTAGTAGTCGAAGGCACCTGACTGACTAAGGTTTTGATGGATGGTGGTAGTGGCTTGAATATACTGTATGCAGAGACGTTGAAAGGAATGGGCATTCCGATATCCAGACTCAGTGAAAGTAATATGAGTTTCCATGAGGTCATTCCTGGCAAGAAGGCTGCATCACTCGGCCAGATTGCTCTTGACGTGGTTTTTGGTGATTCCAAGAATTACCGCAGAGAAAAGTTGACGTTTGAGGTTGTGGATTTCCAGAGTGCCTATCATGCTATTCTGGGCAGGCCGGCTTATGCACGCTTTATGGCTCAACCATGTTATGTGTACCTCAAATTGAAGATGCCTGGTCCCAAAGGGGTGATCACTATCACTGGTAGTCGGAAGAAGGCGGAAGAGTGCTTCCAAAAGGGCTCAAAGATCGCCGATGCACAGATGGCCGTAGTAAAATTGCAAGAATATCAAAAAATGCAGATCCAAGTGATTTGTTGCGAGCCAAGAAGCCCGCCACGGATTTAGCATTCCAGTCGCCTGGCGAAACAAAGTCGATTCACATTCACCCGATGGATCCCAATGCTGCTCCGACTCACATTTCAACGACACCCGACTCCAAATAGGAAGAAGTGCTCACCCAGTTCCTCCGTGAGAACTGGGACATCTTTGCATGGAAACCTTCAGACATGCCAGGTGTTCCCAGGGGACTGGCTGAGCACCGTTTGTGAGTCGACCCAAAAGTGAAACCAGTCAAAGAACATCTTCGACGGTCCGCCGTACAGAAGAGGAAGGCAATCAGTGAAGAGGTGGCTCGGCTTTTGGAAGCTGCGTTTATCCATGAGATTTACCACTCCGAGTGGTTAGCCAATGTTGTCATGGTCCCAAAGAAGGACGACTCACTTCCCATGTGCATCGACTTCAAACATATCAATCGGGCCTGCCCGAAAGATCACTTTCCTCTCCCTCGCATCGACCAGATAGTCGACTCGACTGCGGGGTGCGAGCGTTTGTCCTTTTTGGACGCCTACTCCGGGTACCACCAGATCCGTCTGTATGGACCCAACGAGATAAAAATAGCTTTCATCACCCCATTTGGATGCTTCTGTTATGTCACTATGCCGTTCGGCTTGAAGAACGCTGGAGCCACATTCATGCGGATGATTCAGAAGTGCCTGCTCACTCAGATCAGTCGGAATGTGGAAGCATACATGGATGACATTGTGATCAAGTCACGTAAAGGTTCCGACCTACTGGCTGACCTTGCTGAAACCGTTGCCAACCTCAGAAGCTATGATATCAAGCTTAATCCATCAAAGTGCACGTTTGGAGTTCCAGGCGGAAAATTACTCGGTTTTCTCGTTTCCGAACAAGGGATCAATGCTAACCCAGAGAAAGTGGGTGCCATACTCCGGATGAAACGCCATGTGCGTGTGCACGATGTCCAGAAGCTTACTGGTTGTTTGGCCGCCCTAAGTCGATTCATTTCTCGCCTCGGTGAAAAGGCATTGCCTCTTTACCGACTGATGAAGAAATCAGATAAGTTCGAGTGGACTCCTGAAGCTGATGCAGCATTTGCAGAGCTAAAAGCCCTGCTTTCCACCCAGCCGGTGCTTGCTGCCCCAATCAGCAAAGAGCCTTTATTGCTTTATATAGCAGCCATTGGACAAGTCATCAGTACAGTACTTACGGTCGAGCGGGAAGAAGAGAGAAAAGCCTATAAAGTTCAGCGCCCAGTTTATTATATTTCTAAAGTTCTAACTCCATCAAAGCAGAGATATCCGCACTATCAGAAGCTCATTTATGGGATTTACATGATCACAAAGAAGGTTGCACAGTATTTCTCTGATCACTCTGTTACAGTCGTCAGCGACGCTCCGTTGTTAGAGATTCTGCACAACAGAGATGCAACTGGTCGAGTGGCAAAATGGGCGATTAAACTCCTTCCTTTAGATATCAAGTTTGAGGCAAAGAAAGCTATTAAGTCCCGAGCAATAGCAGATTTCCTCGCCGAGTGGATTGAACAACAACTACTGAGTCAAGTTCACTCGGAGCACTGGACCATGTTCTTTGATGCATCCAAAATGCTGAATGGTTCTGATGCTGGGGTGGTTCTGGTATCCCCCCGAGGAGACAAGCTCAGATATGTCCTCCAGATTCACTTTGATTCTTCCAATAATGAAGCTAAACATGAAGCACTCCTGTATGGGTTGCGTATGGCCATTTCACTCAGCGTCCGTCGCCTCATGGTCTACGGCGACTCAGATTTGGTAGTCAATCAAGTGATGAAGGAGTGGGACGTTAGAATCCCAGCCATGATTGGTTACTGCAACGTGGTGAGGAAGTTGGAGAAGAAGTTTGAGGGGTTAGAGCCCCATCACATACCCCGATTGAAAAATAAAGCAGCCGATGACTTGGCAAAGATAGGTTCCAAGAGAGAAGCCATTCCCAGCAATGTGTTTTTGGAGCATATTCACACACTGACCGTTCAGGAAGATCCTTTTACTGAAGAGCCCCCGCAGCCTAGGAGCGCCACAGATCCGACTGAAGTCGAGGTCCCAGCGGTGGTCAACCTAATCATGGAGGTTCTGGTCATCACTCCCGACTGGACAGTGCCGTACATTGCGTACATCCTTAGAAAGGAACTCCCAGAAGACGAAGAATAGGCTCGGCAGATCGCCGTCGATCCAAGGCCTTTACTGTGATAAGAGGACAATTGTTCAGGAAAAGCGTGACTGGAGTCGGTCAGAGATGCATAACGCCAGAAGAAGGTCGAATGATCCTCAACGACATCCACTCGGGGACCTGTGGCCACCATGCGTCCTCTCGGGCCATCGTGGCTAAAGCATACCGAGCCGGATTCTATTGGCCGCGAGCAAACAAAATGGCGAAAGATATAGTTGATAGATGTGAAGGCTGCCAGTTTTACTCGGACATGTCTCACAAGCCAGCGTCAGCCCTGAAGACCATTCCCCTCGTCTATCCCCTTACTATTTGGGGATTGGATATGGTTGGACCACTGAGAACTGGTAGGAGCGGCTTCACTCACGTGCTCGTGGCAGTCGACAAGTTTACCAAATGGATCAAAGCTAAACCTATCAAGAGTCTCGAAGCCAGCACCGCTGTCAGTTTTATCAGAGAATTGACATTCATATATGGAGTTCCACACATAATCATCACTGACAATGGGTCGAACTTCTATTCTGATGAGTTTAGAGCTTTCTGCGCTTCTCAAGGTACTCTAGTCGACTATGCTTCAGTCGCCCACCCGCAGTTGAACGGACAAGCAGAAAGAGCGAATGGCCTAATTCTCAAAGGACTGAAACCCCGACTGATGCGTGATCTCAAACATGCAACAGGCGCTTGGGTCGATGAACTTCCGTCAGTTCTTTGGGGTTTGAGGACAACTCCCAATCGGTCGACTGGACGAACTCCTTTCTTTTTGGTCTATGGAGCCGAAGCTGTTCTGCCAAGTGACCCGCTCCACAATGCACCCTGAGTCGAGCTCTTCTCCGAAGAGGAAGCAGAGCAGGCCCGACAGGATTCAGTCGACCTCTTAGAGGAGGAAAGAGAGATGGCCTTGATCCGGTCGACCATTTATCACCAAGACTTGCGTAGATTCCATGCCAGAAACGTGAGGGGTCGAACCTTTCAAGAAGGAGACCTGGTTCTTCGAGTGGATCAACAGAAACCACACAAGCTCGCCCCGACTTGGGAAGGCCCCTTCATCATCACCAAAGTTCTCCACAATGGAGCATACCATCTTTGCAGCGTTGAGCATCAGAAAGATGAGCCACATGCTTGGAACGTGGAGCTGCTCCGCCCCTTTTATACTTAAGCACTCGTTCGAATAAAATGTAATAAGAAGTACCTTTGTAATTTGTCCGTCTAAGACAAGAGCTTTTCATTCTTCTCGCATGATTGTTGTTGTTTTTATTTACCCCCGAAATCCCCCAGTGGGTAGGCTTAGTCGCGAATCCGTTTCGCCTAAGTTCGAAAGAAAATCCTACCGAGTGATGAGCAAGCCTCTCACTCGGGAGGCTTAGCCGCGAATCCGTTTCGCCTAAGCTCGAAAGAAAATCCTACCGAGTGGTGAGCGATCCTCCCACTCGGGGGCTTAGCTGCAGTCCAGCACTCGCCTAAGTTCTCCCACTTGGAGGCTTAGCTGCAGTCCAGTACTCGCCTAAGTTTATAAAATCCTACCGAGTGGTGAGCAATCCTCCCACTCGGGGGGCTTAGCCGTAGTCCGGCACTCGCCTAAGTTCTCCCACTCGGAGGCTTAGCTGCAGTCCAGTACTCGCCTAAGTTTGTAAAATCCTACC
>NC_041380.1:127351703-127358496 GCF_002162155.2 Triticum dicoccoides | reverse complement strand
GGAGGCTTAGCTGTAGTCCAGTACTCGCCTAAGTTTGTAAAATCCTACCGAGTGGTGAGCAATCCTCCCACTCAGAGGCTTAGCTGCAGTCCGGCACTCGCCTAAGTTCTCCCACTCGGGGGCTTAGCTGCAGTCCAGTACTCGCCTAAGTTTGTAAAATCCTACCGAGTGGAGAGCAACCCTCCCACTCGGGGGGCTTAGCTACAGTCTAGTACTCACCTAAGTTTGAAACACACCCCCATCCAGAAGGACGACGAGGCGCAGGCCGACTGCAACCTTCTCCTTCGGAGCTATGCCACAAGTACAATGTGCGTTCCATCCCTATCTGCAAGGACGACGAGGTGCAGGTCGACTGCAACCTTCTCCTTCGGAGCTACACCACAAGTACAATGTGCACTCCATCCCTATCCTCAAGGACGGCGAGGTGCAGGTCGACTGCAACCTTCTCCTTCGGGGCTACGCCACAAGTACAATGTGCGCCCCATCCCTATCCGCAAGGATGACGAAGCACATGTCGACTGGAGTCATCACCTTAGAGCTGCATCTCCAGCGCAAAGATTATTCTGAGCAAAGAACAAAGTCCACTTGAAGGCAAAACGCAAGCATATTCAGAAATAAACCAAATTCAGATAAATCCTAAAGTTCCAAGCAGCAAATCAAAAGTATTCGAGCATCAAGCCCGAAGGAGTTTAACGGTTACAGCAATCACTCGGCATTCCGAGGAAAATTTAAGGCAGATTCAAGTCTCATAAGTTTGTTCACTCGGTAGGAGGAGGGCTGGCAGGCTCGACGAATTTGTCCAAGTCGATCCCATCCGTGATCCGAGTGGCAGCAGCGATGACAGTCTCCATGAAGGACTGGAAGTCATGCCTTTTGGTGTTAGCAACCTTGATCGCCGCCAGCTTGTCTTCATGAGCTTCCTTGAAGTGGACTCGCACCAAGGACAGCGCCATGTCAGCACCACACTGGGTGGAGGACTTCTTCCATTCTTGCACTCGGTCAGGGATCTTGTTGAGTCGAGCCATCAGGGATTCCAGGTCATTTTGAAGCATCGCCCTTGGCCAGAGCAATGAGTCGACTCGTGAGACTGCCTCCTTCAGACGCACGAGGTAGCTTGTGACGCCGGCGACACGAGACCCAGTCGAAGCACGTTCATTGCAGTTTTGTCGCAAACTGGAGAAGCGATAGGGTCCAGACCCGTCTCGACCCTTCCAGTTTCCTCGTCAAAGTCTTGGCAGAATTCTGCAGTCAAAAAATTAGCGAGTCGACCAGACAAGATTCATTTGCAAATGTCAACACAGTCGGTTTAAAAGGAGTACCTTCCAACATGAGATAGAGCTTCTTGGCAAGAGTTCTCAGATAAGCTTCCGTATCATTCCTCTTGTGGACCGCAGACTCCAGCTTTTCATCCAGGACAATTTTATCCTTCTTCAGACGAGTCACTTCTCAATTAGATTCATTGAGGCAGGACTTCAGCTTGTTTACCTCCCCTTCCAGTGCTCCGACTGAAGCCAGCTTCTGGTCTGCAAGGGCAGTTTTATCTTGGGCTTCCTTCTGCGCAGCGGCAAGGTCCGAGTCCTTCTTCTCCAGAGCCAACTTCATTTTCTCTGCAAAAGAAGCAATCGGATCAGACAAGAGTTCGAAGAAATGTTTTAAAAAGACAGTCGACAGGCAGCTACCTTCCATACCAGCAGCTTCTTCTTGAGCTTTCTTCAGATTCTGCTGGGCCAACTCCAAGTCGAGGTTGAGTTGCCTCTGCTTCTCCTCAAGTTCAGCAAACTTGGAAATGAGAGTATAAGACTTCTGCAGAAGGCAAAAGACGTGTCAATCGACAAGATCAAAGGTATAAAACTTAAAGAGTTCACTTAGACCCCAGCCGACTACACGCAGCCGACTGCGGTCTCGGGGACTACACCCAGCGGGTGCACTTGGCGTGCCCCCGCTGACTAAGACCCAACTCGACCGGTCCGCCCGGATCAAGTAAAAAAAACTATTCAGACCACGGCCGACTGCCAGCAGTCGACTTCGGTCTCGGGGACTACACCCAGTGGGTGCACTTAGTGTGCCCCCACCGGTTCAGATCCTACTCGCCCAGACCGAGTGGAAGAGCGCAAATACCAAAGACAACAAAACACCCAGTGGGTGTACAAATTCGACGCAAACAACAGGAGATTGTATGGAAGAAAATATTTCAGATAGCATATCTTGACAGAACAAGGTCAGTCAAAAGTTTACGCACCTGGACATTGGCCCGAAGAGCAGCGCTGGCGTCGTAAGCAGCCTGGCTATTCTCGTGCACCGTCTTCATCCACTCCATCATCACGTTAGCCTGACGGATGGCTTCCACAGCCGCATCCGACTGGTTTTTTGGGACAGGGTAGCTGGTGAAGAAGAGAGCAGATGACCCAGGTGCAGCAGCTTGGACCTTCGGAGCATGAGATGGGACAACGGAAGGAGTCACCAGTACAGTGGACGGTGCGGGGCGCTCACTCGACAAGGGTACATCGGAAGTTACTGAGGCCCCGCCCGCGTCTTCAGATTGACGGACGGTTGGTGTTGTCATTGGTCCCTGCCGAGACGCCTTGCCAGCTGCTACCTTTTTGCTCTTTCTGGGCTTAGGAGCCACATCTTCATCATCGTCTGGGAGATCGATGACATTGGGTGGAGCTGCAGGGAAGATCAGTCAATCCCAAATAAACCACTCGAATTCAATCGACCAAGTAATCAAGAACATGATCATAAGAGTTTTTACCTGGGTTGGAGGTAACCGCGTCTTCCATCTCCTCGTCTCGGTACTGGTAGGAAGAGGTTCCTGATGTAGCAGCACTGCAAACGTCCACATTCAGTCGGTCACGTTCTATTGCTCGAGTCGACAAAGAGAACAGGTCAGATGATTACCCGGAGATGGTGGGGACGGCCACTTTGATCCTGGGTAAAGCCTTTGGCAGTTTGGAGGAGGTGGCCTTTCGTGCTTTTGGTGCTGGAGACGGCAAGACCTTGAGCTACTTCGGGGCCTTCTCAATCGACGCTGGGGAAGACGTTCAGGGGCGCTTCGAAGATTGCCCAGTCAGTGCGGTTGCCAGGTCCAGGGTGCTCTTCGGGTCGTGAGCGTGCTTGGATCTCCTCTCTCTGCAAGGAGGCGAGTCGACCTCTTCGTCATCAGTCGAGTCGTCGCTCTCCTCGTCCTCATCGGCATCCGAGTGCCACTCGCCACTCTCGCCCCCTGTGACACCCCAAAATTTTGACCTTGTTTCATTGATTTAAAATTTTGCCAGGAAATTTAAACTTTAATTTTCTGGATTTTTCCCTTGATTTCAAAGCCATTATTTTCTTTGTTATCATGGAGTTTTTACCCCAAGTAAAAAAATTCCAAATATATTATTGGACTTGTTTGCCCTTTCAAAAAAAAGAAAACATGTCTATTATCAGTGGAATTGATTTGCACAATTATTTCTCTCTGAGCTTTATTCCTTAAAATGATTTTTCATTAGTTTTGGAGCTCTTTTTGAACTACAACCGCTTGATATATTTATTTAAAATTTTCACCAAAATTTGGAGATGTCATGTGATGTTTTTAGATCACTTTTATGCAAAAATATATTTCATTCATTTAATATTTTGAGCTCTACCCCAATTTTTCAAATCTGGGCCAGAGAGCAATTTTGCACTACAACCCATTTAAATATTTCTTTCTTTCCTCCACCAAAATTTTGGGATGTTCATAGGAGTATATTATTCAACTTTATGCAAAAACCCATTGATGTTCTTTGAAAAATTTGAGTGAATCAACCTCTTTTTCATTCTGGTCCAGCTTGGTGATTTGTACTGCATCCCTATTAAATTTTACTCTAGTGGCCATGAGCTTTTTCCTACTTATAGCCCATCCTACAAAACCCTTAAGTCCAGGAGAGTGGCCCATTGGCGGATTTTAAGTGCATGCAATGAGGCATTGTTCTTTTAGTCCAAAACTGAAGTTTTGCAAAACATGCACTAACAAGTTTCTGGCTTTGTCCAAATGACCTAGCCATCCTCTCCTTTATCTAAAGAGACACTGGTCTGGAGCTTTTGCCCCCCCCCCCCAAGAGTTGCCTAGATGCACTTAGCATTCTGTCGAACACCTCGGGTGTATAAGCAGATTTGGCATGATTATTAGTTTGCTTTGTGAACTTGATCCCCTGACCTAACCAGCTTGTCCACTAAACTCCTAGATGGCCCTAGCCTAGACCTGCTAAACCTTAGGTGATTTGGAGTCCTCTGGCATGCCGTGGAATTCTGCCAAACACGCAACGTGCATGCTCTGGGCGCACCCAGAGCGCATGTTTTGCATGTGCGCGCACCGAGTCGCCGCGTCCCACTGCCGCCGCCTTGCGCTCGTTCTGGCCCTTCCCCGCTCGCAACCAACACTCCCGCCCCTTCCCTCGCCGCAGAGCCGCCCCTAGAGCTCTACAGTGCCGTTGTCAGGTCGGCCGTGGCAACTAGCGGCCGGCCACAGCAGGCCCCGGCCATGGCAGCACCGCCCAAGCCTCCCGAGCGCGCCAGCTGCCCCTAGGACAGCTCGATCTCATCCGCAAACGTGTCCGCTAGCGCTCGTCGCCGCCACGTCGCCCTGCCCCTACAGAATGACGGTCGCCGACGAGCTTATCCACGACCACCGCAGAATCGACCTTGGCCGCCTATAAAAGGGAACCCCGAGCTCGACTAAGCATTCAGGCGACCTCAAGCCACCTCTCTAGAGTTACCACGACCAGCAATCGACGGCGGGAAGCTTTCTTCCCCGTCTCTGATCAGTGCGGCCTCCGCCTCGTTCCGGTGTCGTACGTCACAATCCGAGGCTCCCCCGCCCATCCAGCGATACCACTCATCTCCCCTCAACCTAGAGAAGCTGCCCAGCCTCTCATATGCGATCGAGAACCACTACAACCCAGAACCCCAAAACCCACCCGAAGCCTCCTCCACCACCGAGCTCGCCGCAGGCGACTCCCTCCACCCCCGCCGACCCAACGACCACCAGGAGGACCGCCCCGGTCTTGCGGATCCATCTCGACCCTCTGAAGCCCACGGGAAGCCGCCGTTCGCCGGCGTTGATCACCGGAGTCCCGCCTCCGTTCGGGCAGAGGAAGAGGAGGGAGAGAGGACTGGTCAAACCTGACCAGTGGGCGCCGTGGACCCACTGTCAGTGACCCACGCGCCCATCCACGCTGGATAAGTGAAGGCGTAAAACCCCCAAGTGCGTATCCCCTGCTTCGAAAGCGTATTCTTATCTGAAACGTTTTCTTTTCTGTTTTATTTTAAAAACAGAGTTTGACTGAAACTTTGACTGGCTATAACTTTTTAAATATAAATTGAAATGACTTGATTCTTTTTCTGTTGTTTCTCAAATATTGTCTAGTTTATTTTCATATTTATTTAAAAAATTTCCAAACAACCTTTTTGTATTGTTTTTAAAGTATGTGTTAATTCAAATTTATTTAAAATAGGATTTGTTGGAGAGAGGAGAAAACTTTCAAAAGTTTTGGAGAGCACCTCACCTCTCCACACCTTGAAGGCAACCATTATGAGCCCTGGCATAATGTTTTGTGGGTTTTTTGATACGGTTATAACACCACCTCGACATGAAGCATTGGTTATTTTGATGTGACGATATGATCATACACCTTGAGTGCATAAATGAAATTTTTTGCTGTTGGAAATAGATAAGCTTGTGATAGCAATCACCCTCATATGCCTCTCATGCCTACCCGGAAGGATGCGGGAAAGTCTCTGTCTTGTGTAGACACGAGCTTGTCCCTCGTCGAGACGGTTATGACCAGTAGGGCAGGGGGAGGTATGATGAGTGGTGGTTGTGTCTGATGTCTGTGAAATATAATTCTTGAGCTAACCATGCAGGAAATACTTAAGCCTCCTGAGTCGGCAGTAGATCGAGTCTTGTGCCAGTAACCCCCATACTTGTTTCATGCTGCCACTTGTCCCTGCCGTAGGTAGGTACGGTCCAGTAAGTTGTCAACCCCTGTCCTACCACACACCGTACAAAGAGGCCATGTTGGAAGATACCGGTTGTAGCCGGTAGGCATGCCACTTGGTCCGGGGGCATGGGTGTTTCCGGTTGGGACCGAGAGGGGAGGCCACCCCTTAGAGCGTGCGATAAAAATTTGATCCCATGCTACGTGAGGTTGTAGCCTTCCCACTTAGAGTTTTGCTTAACATGTGTCTGGGTGATTCCAGATATGAGTAAAGTTAAGCTGGTGTGTGCAAGTAAGGCATGTTTTCGACTAAAAGACCGTAGATGAAATTAGTTCCGATGGACTAAAGAAATCCGTTACTTGTTGGTAAAGAGTAAACCCTCTGCAGAGATATAATACCTATTCGAATAGCCGTGTCCATGGTTAAGGACTACAGTCTGGGATGGGTCAAGTGTCGGTCTTAGTGTCGGTCTTCGGCGGAGAAACTACTAAACCAGAACATGGATCATAACTTGTGACATATGATGATTATGATTATTATTATTATGGACTAATCATTTATGTTATTTGGATTATTGAGTATCCCTGGGACGGTTCTACCTCCTGGATATTCACCGTGATTATTCTTATATAAGCCCTTTATGTGGTGTCGCCCAAACGCCCGACTGTGGCATGCGTGTTATTTCATTTACTTATAAGCCCTTTATGTGGTGTCGCCCAGACGCCCGACTGTGGCATGCGTGTTATTTCATTTACTTATAAGCCCTTTATGTGGTGTCGCCCAGACGCCCGACTGTGGCATGCGTGTTATTTCATTTACTTATAAGCCCTTT
>NC_041380.1:127343891-127351693 GCF_002162155.2 Triticum dicoccoides | reverse complement strand
TATCCCTGGGACGGTTCTACCTCCTGGATATTCACCGTGATTATTCTTATATAAGCCCTTTATGTGGTGTCGCCCAAACGCCCGACTGTGGCATGCGTGTTATTTCATTTACTTATAAGCCCTTTATGTGGTGTCGCCCAGACGCCCGACTGTGGCATGCGTGTTATTTCATTTACTTATAAGCCCTTTATCTAGTGTCGCCCAGACGCCCGACTGTGGCATGCGTGTTATTTCATTTACTTATAAGCCCTTTGTGTGGTGTCGCACAGACGCCTGACTGAGGCACGCTTCATACTATTATCCTTTTGAGGCGTCGCTTCAGACACCCGATCGGTGCTTTTCATTTCTACTCCCTGATTGTTTACTCATGTTTTAGTTGAATGATCTGCTTGCGTGCATCATGAACCTTATTTCATAACTGACGAAGTGATCATGGAATATTTCAAAACATGATTATCAATGGCTATATTATACCTGTGTTCTTAATGTTTGCGAGTACATTCAAAGTACTCACTGGCTTGTCCCTGGCTATTGTCTTGGCCAGATTTCTTGCGTGGAAAGGAGCGTTGCGATGACAGCCCCGGAACCTACGTAATGGTGATAGCAGCCTCACGAAGATAGGAATTATCCTGGTCAGCTGTTCCTGTGGGAAATGGAGTCCCATAGACGTGATGATCCGCAAACACTCTTCTGCCATCAACCCCTAGAAACCAATTGTTGTACCCATAGGCCAGAATGGTCTTGTACTTCATATTTTGTATTTTGCTTGGAGTTTCTGTAACAAGTTGGTCTCTCATCAGCTAATAGTAATCCTGGGGCTGGTGAGCACAAGGGCCGCTTTTGGGAAATTAATATCCCGAAAATCCGGTCCTGACAAACTTGGTATCAGAGCTAGGCTGACCATTGGCTAATCCTATCTTAGCCAGGTCGAAAACCTAGGTAAACCAACCCACCAGACTTTAACCAAACCCCGGCCAAGCTTCTCGTGTAAGATAGCCTCACAGTGACCCGCACCTTTTGGCAGTCGGTGCCCAACCTATCAGTCTAGCCTGTCGATCATGCGCCAGTGACCGGCTCCTCAACAGTTCTTTTCGCAAGCATGCGAAGGAAGACTCCGCCCCCTTTTTCTATAAAAGGGCACGCTAGCCTCAACCCAGCACAGCACAACCTCTACCCCAAACCAAGTTATAATGCCTGGCACCATTGTTCACAATGAGACCACAGCAACCAACCTTGGAGGTTTCGTAACCGTGCTAGCAAACCTCACCCGTCGTGCCTTCGCGTTAGAAGAGCCCCCGGAGTATGTTGTGTACCAAGGGTCCATGAGCGGTGAGAGCCGTCAATTTTGGGCCACTGTGCACGTCTATGATAGGGGTCTATCGCCAGAACGCCCCTACAGGTTCACCGGAAGGACAACTTCCTTTGAGCCACAAGCCATCCAACTAGCTGCCCGAGAAGCTATAGTTCAACTCTGGCACTTGTCGCCCCGAGTTAACTGTCGCTCCTTCTACTACTACCCCAGCCGTGACGGGTATGGTAGACCACCACAAGTTGCCAACGGAGATCACAAGACGGATCCTGCATTATTGCACCTAGTGCGCTATGTAAGTGCACTAGAGGGACTGTTCGATCAAATCACCCTTGATCTGATCGCAGCTCGTGGAGAGCTGATCCGCCGACCCCCCCAGCAAGAAGAGAAGATGAGCCCGACGCCAACAACCCAGTCATGCTGTTCGGACAACCGATCGAGACCTTGAGGTCAGCCCCGGCCTTCGACCAAGGTGCTTTGATGACCCCAGAAGTGCCCCGTCGCCTTTTGGGAACACACTCCAACGGGATTGTGGCCAACAATTCCCGCAATAGTCATCATCACTACCCCGGCCCTGCAGTTCCTCAACCCCCTCCAGCTAACCCCGACGGTGAAGCCAATGGAGAAGCCTCGGCATCCACAAGGCACGCCCGCTTAGATATAAACGAGGTAGACTAAGTCACTCAAGTAGTACCGAGTCTTAGTATGTCCACAACCTGTAGTTGTGTGATCTTGTATTACCACAGTGTTGTCTGCATGTGCGCCCCTATTTAAAAAAAATAGCTGTGCATAAGTGTGTTGATGTACGGTTACATTTTTAATTCTGGGCGTAGCTACCAAAACCAACCCCGACAGCACCCACAGTAACACGTCACTTTTGTGAGATGTGTGTATCTGTGGCTTGGACCCCGACCCCATGAGAGTAGAACCGACAAACAGTTGCCCCTCACCGCGGTAAATAACCCAGCCCAGTTGCTTTAAGGGACACCTCGTGACCTTACCGAGTACCCCTCATCTTGTGCGCAACCCTCACAACCATTTCTTGCCATGCCGAGCCCTAGCATTTATCTAAGAACCCCGGATGCAACCCCAAGTAGTTTTGTTAAAATATTGTGGGACTTTACCTATAGTACCATGGGTTCTACCCAGCCACCCCGGTACGAGCTGCTCAAATCGAGGATCACCTCTTCCACCTCGAAATATTGGGCAGTAGTGCACATCCCTCCCGTAAACTCAAATCAGGACCCAACGGAAGTCTCATTCCTAGGGAAATCTATGCCGACTCCGCAGATGGCCATAGAAGCGGCTGCACATGAAGAGATTGTTCGCCTTCGATTCACGGTACCGTATGCCAGCGAACGAGGGTATTATTACTTTTCGAGCCATGCAGCACCCGAGGAAGTGACATCTTTTCCCGATGGACGAATTGAGAGAGACCCAGTACTGGCCAACCTTGTCCAATATGTCATCGCTCAAGAGCGTTTGACCCAGCGAGTAATGGGTTATCTCCAGAGCCTCACTGATTTAAATCCTCAGATCGCCATCGGCAGACCACTGAGGCCCGACCAGGAGAGACGCGTTCATCGACTGATCAATCCGCTTCCCCCGATAGAAGAAGAGTGCGCCCCAGTACCAGAGACATTTTCTCGGGACCCCGTCCAGTTGCCATTTTCATTCTAGACGTCACTGCTATGTTCTTGTATTCTCGCATTTAGTTAAGTGTTGTAACTCATGCGTGTTATTCTAAACCTTGTGCGATGAGATGAACATTTGGTTTCAATTGTAATGAGTAATTTTTGCTGCTGTAAATTTCGATCAACTAATTTTTTTCTCGCGAGAAATCCTGGAGTGAGATTTCTTTTCCCTGAGTTGCTACAGCATATGTCTCCTCACGACAAGGAATTTTATTCACGCAGCACCACGGTAGCAGACTCACAACCGCAACCACTCGAACACATACACTACTTGCAACACCACGTAACCGTGTTGTATCTGGCTAATCATCTCCCTAACGCACCACAGTCTCTGAAAGAGAGATTAGTGGATAACCATCCGGATACGAGTTACCTCCCGCACACCTACAACAGTTAACACCCGACACCACACCTACTCCTCGTGATCACCGCCACCGCGGAGAGCCAACACTCGAGCGGCAGCATCACAACGATCATCGAGGATCATCGCACACAGGAGCATGGAGAGCCCCAGCAATGCCGCCAGCCCTCCGCACATCAGGATCACATACCAATCCGGCATCGCCTCCGCCATTAAAACCTCGTCTCTAGCTTCTGTAAACGGAAATGGAGGAGGAAGAAGGAGAAGCGAGGCCAGGTGTGAGGAAGAAGAGAGAAGCACCTCGGACGTTTTATAGCTCGAGCTTGGTGTATGGTAGGCGAAGTCCACCAGCGCCGCTCGTCGCCCAATCGCCGGTGTTCGGAGGCGAATCCGCGAGCAGTGCCGACAGCACGCTGGCCCGCTAGGTGAGTGCACGCTGCACCGGCAGCTAGCACGCCGCGCACTACCGTGGGTACGGCCTAGATGCCCTACGCGCTAGACGTCACCGGTGGAGAAAGAGCGGGAAAGCACGCGGGAGAGAGGAAGAAGAAAGAACCAGACGAAGAAGAAGAGGCTGACAGTGGGCCCCGGGTCCACCTGTCAGCCAGAGAGAGCACTGTGCTCTCGGGTACGACCAGCGTATTTTAAATTTAGAATTTATTATAAATTTACTGTATCCAACATAGAATTCTCTCGTTTCCCCCCTAACTGTAGATTTTTCCCACGTAGCGCCAGTGTTCCACACTATGGTTTTACACCACTTATTGCCCTCTCACTGTATCCACATTTTATTGCTTATATTTTCTTAAAGCCGCTTTTAGCAAATCTCGAGGACGAGATTTTTCTTAAGGGGGGTAGTGTTGTGACACCCCAAAATTTTGACCTTGTTTCATTGATTTAAAATTTTGCCAGGAAATTTAAACTTTCATTTTTTGGATTTTTTCCCTTTGATTTCAAAGCCATTCTTTTCTTTGTTATTATGGAGTTTTTACCACAAGTAAAAAAATTCCAAATATATTATTGGACTTGTTTGCCCTTTCAAAAAAAATAAAACATTTCTATTATCAGTGGAATTGATTTGCACAATTATTTCTCTCTGAGCTTTATTCCTTAAAATGATTTTTCATTAGTTTTGGAGCTCTTTTTGAACTACAACCACTTGATATATTTATTTAAAATTTTCACCAAAATTTGGAGATGTCATGTGATGTTTTTAAATCACTTTTATGCAAAAATATATTTCATTCATTTAATATTTTAAGCTCTACCCCAATTTTTCGAATCTGGGCCAGAGAGCAATTTTGCACTACAACCCATTTAAATATTTCTTTCTATCCTCCGCCAAAATTTTGGGATGTTAATAGGAGTATATTATTCAACTTTATGCAAAAACCCATTGATGTTCTTTGAAAAATTTGAGTGAATCAACCTCTTTTTCATTCTGGTCCAGCTTGGTGATTTGTACTGCATTCCTATTAAATTTTTCTCTAGTGGCCATGAGATTTTTCCTACTTATAGCCCATCCTACAAGGCCCTTAAGTCCAGGAGAGTGGACCCATTGGAGGATTTTAAGTGCATGCAATGAGGCATTGTTCTTTTTGTCCAAAACTAAAGTTTTGCAAAGCTTGTACTAACAAGTTTCTGGCTTTGTCCAAATGACCTAGCCATCCTCTCCTTCATCTAAAGAGACACTGGTCTGGAGCTTTTGCCACCCCCCAAGAGTTGCCTAGATGCACTTATCATTCTGTCGAACACCTTGGGTGTATAAGCAGATTTGGCATGATTATTAGTTTGCTTTGTGAACTTGATCCCCTGACCTAACCAGCTTGTCCACTAAACTCCTAGATGGCCCTAGCCTAGACCTGCTAAACCTTAGGTGATTTGGAGCCCTCTGGCATGCCGTGGCATTCTGCCAAACACGCAGCATGCGTGCTCTGGGCGCGCCCAGAGCGCACGTTTTGCATGTGCGCGCACCGAGTCGCCGTGTCCCACTGCCGTCGCCTCGCGCTCGTTCTGGCCCTTCCCCGCTCACAACCAACACTCCCGCCCCTTCCCTCGCCGCAGAGCCGCCCCTGGAGCTCTACAGCGCCGTCGTCAGGTCGGCCGTGGCAACTAGCAGCCGGCCACAGCAGGCCCCGGCCATGGCAGCACCGCCCGAGCCTCCCCAGTGCGCCAGCTGCCCCTAGGACAGCTCGATCTCATCCGCAAACGCGTCCGCTAGCGCTCGTCGCCGCCACGTCGCCCTGCCCCTACAGAATGACGGTCGCCGACGAGCTTATCCATGACCGCCACAGAACCGACCTTGGCCGCCTATAAAAGGGAACCTCGAGCTCGACTAAGCATTCAGGCGACCTCAAGCCACCTCTCTAGAGTTACCACGGCCAGCAATCGATGGCGGGAAGCTTTCTTCCCCGTCTCTGATCAGTGCGGCCTCCGCCTCGTTCCAGTGCCGTACGTCACAATCTGAGCCGCCCCCGCCCATCCAGAGACACCACTCTACTCCCCTCAACCTAGCGGAGCTGCCCAACCTCTCATATGCGATCGGGAACCACTTCAGCCCAGAACCCCAAAACCCACCCGAAGCCTCCTCCGCCGCGGAGCTCGCCGCCGGCGACTCCCTCCACCCTCGCCGACCCAACGACCACCAGGAGGACCGCCCCGGTCTTGCGGATCCATCCCGACCCTCTGGAGCCCATGAGGAGCCGCCGTTCGCCAGTGTTGATCACCAGAGTCCCGCCTCCGTTCGGGCAGAGGAAGAGGAGGGAGAGAGGACTGGTCAAACCTGACCAGTGGGCCCCATGGACCCACTGTCAATGACCCACGCGCCCGTCCATGCTGGATAAGTGAAGGCGTAAAACCCCCAAGTGCGTATCCCCTGCTTCGAAAGCGTATTCTTATCTGAAACGTTTTCTTTTCTGTTTTATTTTAAAAACAGAGTTTGACTGAAACTTTGACTGGCTATAACTTTTTAAATATAAATTGAAATGACTTGATTCTTTTTCTGTTGTTTCTCAAATATTGTCTAGTTTATTTTCATATTTATTTCAAAATTTTCCAAACAACCTTTTTGTACTGTTTTTAAAGTATGTGTTAATTCAAATTTATTTAAAATAGGATTTGTTGGAGAGAGGAGAAAACTTTCAAAAGCTTTGGAGAGCACCTCACCTCTCCACACCTTGAAGGCAACCATTATGAGCCCTGGCATAATGTTTTGTGGGTTGTTTGATACGGTTATAACACCACCTCGACATGAAGCGTTGGTTATTTTTATGTGACGATATGATCATACACCTTGAGTGCATAAATGAAATTTTTTGCTGTTGGAAATGGATAAGCTTGTGATAGCAATCACCCTCATATGCCTCTCATGCCTACGCGGAAAGACCCGGGAAAGTCTCTGTCTTGTGTAGACACGAGCTTGTCCCTCGTCGAGATGGTTATGACCAGTAGGGCAGGGGGAGGTATGATGAGTGGTGGTTGTGTCTGATGGCTGTGAAATATAATTCTTGAGCTAACCATGCAGGAAATACTTAAGCCTCCTGAGTCGGCCATAGATCAAGTCTTGTGCCAGTAACCCCCAAACTTGTTTCGTGCTGCCACTTGTCCCTGACGTAGGTAGGGTACGGTTCAGTAAGTTGTCAACCCCTGTCCTAGCACACACCGTACAGAGAGGCCATGGTGGAAGATACCGGTTGTAGCCGGTAGGCATGCCACCTGGTCCGGGGGCATGGGTGTTTCCGGTTGGGACCGAGAGGGGAGGCCACCCCTTAGAGCGCGCGAGAAAAATTTGATCCCATGCTACGCGAGGTTGTAGCCTCCCCACTTAGAGTTTTGCTTAACAGGTGTCTGGGTGATTCCAGACATGAGTAAAGTTAAGCTGGTGTGTGCAAGTCAGGCGTGTTTTTGACCAAAAGACCGTAGACGGAATTAGTTCCGATGGACTGAAGAAATCCGTTACTCGTGGGTAAAGAGTACACCCTCTATAGAGATATAATACCTATTCGAATAGCTGTGTCCATGGTTAAGGACTACAGTCTGGGATGGGTCAAGTGTCGGTCTTAGTGTCGGTCTTCGGAGGAGAAACTACTAAACCAGAACATGGATCATAACTTGTGACGTATGATGATTATGATTATTATTATTATGGACTAATCATTTATGTTATTTGGATTATTGAGTATCCCTAGGACGGTTCTACCTCCTGGATATTCACCGTGATTATTCTTATATAAGCCCTTTATGTGGTGTCGCCCAGACGCCCGACTGTGGCATGCGTGTTATTTCATTTACTTATAAGCCCTTTATGTGGTGTCGCCCAGACGCCCAACTGTGGCATGCGTGTTATTTCATTTACTTATAAGCCCTTTATGTGGTGTCGCCCAGACGCCCGACTGTGGCATGCGTGTTATTTCATTTACTTATAAGCCCTTTATGTGGT
>NC_041380.1:127274264-127343373 GCF_002162155.2 Triticum dicoccoides | reverse complement strand
TATTGAGTATCCCTAGGACGGTTCTACCTCCTGGATATTCACCGTGATTATTCTTATATAAGCCCTTTATGTGGTGTCGCCCAGACGCCCGACTGTGGCATGCGTGTTATTTCATTTACTTATAAGCCCTTTATGTGGTGTCGCCCAGACGCCCGACTGTGGCATGCGTGTTATTTCATTTACTTATAAGCCCTTTATGTGGTGTCGCACAGACGCCCGACTGTGGCATGCGTGTTATTTCATTTACTTATAAGCCCTTTATGTGGTGTCGCACAGACGCCCGACTGAGGCACGCTTCATACTATTATCCTTTCGAGGCGTCGCTTCAGACACCCGATCGGTGCTTTTCATTTCTACTCCCTGATTGTTTACTCATGTTTTAGTTGAATGATCTGCTTGCGTGCATCATGAACCTTATTTCATAACTGATGAAGTGATCATGGAATATTTCAAAACATGATTATCAATGGCTATATTATACCTGTGTTCTTAATGTTTGCGAGTACATTCAAAGTACTCACTGGCTTGTCCCTGGCTATTGTCTTCGCCAGATTTCTTGCGTGGAAAGGAGTGTTGCGATGACAGCCCCGGAACCTACGTAATGGTGATAGCAGCCTCGCGAAGATAGGAGTTATCCTGGTCAGCTGTTCCTATGGGAAATGGAGTCCCATAGACGCTGATGATCCGCAAACCGCTTCCGCCATCAACCCCTAGAAACCAATTGTTGTACCCATAGGCCAGAATGGTCTTGTACTTCATATTTTGTATTTTGCTTGGAGTTTCTGTAACAAGTTGGTGTCTCATCAGCTAACTGTAATCCTGGGGCTGGTGAGCACAAGGGCCGCTTTTGGAAAATTAATATCCCGAAAATCCGGTCCTGACCCCCCCGCTCGCTCCTTCCTCGACGTCTTGCCCCTGCACTCCATTGGGCATCGAGTACATGTCAATGAGAGCCTGAAAAGACAACAAGCAAAAGAAGTATAGTCGGCCATCAACAAGGTGTCACACAGTGAATCGGGAAGGTACTTGGCAAAGCAGAATCATACATGTTCCGGCTGGCGCGAGTGGTCGAATGGAATCACCCTCCTAGACCCCCGGGGATTGTCTTTGTTGCTAGTGATTCCCCTCAGCCACTTCTCCAAGGTGTCTTCACTAACGTCCTCCGGGTGGATCCGAGTGGAGTCCTCGAGTCCCGAGTACATCCACATCGGATGGTCACGGGCCTGAAGCGATTGGATGCGTCGACTGAGAAAAACCTCCAGCAGGTCCATCCCAGTCACACCGTCACGGAGAAGTTGGACAACCCGCTCGACCAACACCTTGAGCTGCACCTTCTCTTCTAGGACCACTCCCAAGGAGGAGGGCTTCTCCACTCGAGCTAGGGAAAAGGGAGGAAGTCCAGTCGACTGGCCCGGGGTCGGCTGGTCCTTACAATAAAACCAAGTCGACTGCCAGCCCCAGACCGAGTCGGGAAGGATCATCGTTGGGAAGGTACTCTTGTTCCTCATCTAGATACCAAGGCCCCTGCACATCTGGATCACGTGCGTCCTCTCGTCACTCGGGTTGGCCTTCTTGACCAACTGGGAGCGACAGGTGAAGATGTGTTTGAAGAGACCCCAATGCGGTCGACAACCCAAGAAATTTTCACACATCGACACAAAGGCAGCCAGATAGACTATGGTGTTTGGAGTGAAGTGGTGGAGTTGAGCCCCGAAGAAGTTCAGAAAGCCACGAAAGAAAGGATGGGGAGGCAAAGAAAACACGGGTCGACGTGGGTGGCAAGCAGAACGCACTCACCCTCCCGCGGCTGCGGCTCGGTCTCGTTGCCCGGGAGCCGCGCCGATTTGTGGGGGATCAGTCCCCCCTCCACCAGATCGTCGAGGTCGTCCTGGATGATCGTCGAGTGGATCCAGTTGCCCTGGATCCAGCCCGGCGACAGGCCAGATCTTGACGATGATCCGCCCCGGCTGGTCCTCTTTCCCTTTGCCTTCGCGGTCGCCTTCTTCACGCGCTCCAACGCCACCGTCTTCTCTTTCCCCATGGCGGCGGATCGAGTCCGAGCGAGGTTGCAACGCCGAGAGCGGAAGCGAGCGTGGCGGAGAAGTCTGAGGAAGAAGGAAGAAAAAGGGAGCGCGTTGTGCAAAGACCTGGTCCAGTGCCTTTTATAAGGTCATTCCCCGAGTGACTGACTGGTAGGCCTAGACGATCTAAACAAATCCCGCAACAGTCATGCGTGCAATACGTGGCGAAAAAGGTGGCGTGGAGATCGAGGCGACCTGCCTAATCCAGCCCGATTACCACGGCCCCGCCCGTCCGGCGCGCTTCCCAAAATTCGAATCCCGTGAAATCCGCAAAGAGCAGAGCAACTTGTCAGACTGAAAACATCCTCCACATTATCATTCGAAACTCTACCGTGAAAGTTCACTCGACAAAAACTAAGAATGGACCAAGGCGACTGAAAAAGAAGTTGATGTTATCTCCTCAGTTCATTGATCCTGAGCAAGATATACTCATAGCACGAAGAATGAGTTGGAAGTGTTCTCAATTCCTTCCTCACTCAAACCCTGATCCATTCGGGGGCTAATGACGAAGCTATGTACCTAGGGTAGGGTCATGGGTCTGTCCAAGATACCCTCCCCAAGGTAACCTCTAAAAAACCAGAAGCAGTCAAAGAAAAATCATCATCCACTCGACCATAAAGTTATGTTCCACTCGACAGTCTTGAAGACACTTGACGACACAAGAAACCACTCGGAGTGTAGAAGGCCTAACGTCACTCAGGATGATAAGGTCGGTCATTCACTCTATAACCTTAAAGATCATTTATATCTCTTTATTACTAGCGTTACCAGTAACGCCCTGCCTTAATGTACATTGAACCCTTTGTAGCGTGGGCTGGCTGGGGTCCTGGCGCACTCTATATAAGCCACCCCCTCCTCCGGGACAAGGGTTCGCACCCCGTGTAACTCACACGCATATATCCAGTCGACCGCCTCCGGGCTCCGAGACGTAGGGCTTTTACTTCCTCCGAGAAGGGCCTGAACTCGTAAAACTCGCGTGTACAACTCCTCCATAGCTAGGATCTTGCCTCTACATACCTACCCCCATTCTACTGTCAGACTTAGAACCACGACAGGTATTACTGTCGTTCCTAATGATAAAGATGAATTGATTCCGCAAAGAATTATTACAGGTTATAGGATGGTAATTGATTTCCACAAATTAAATAAAGCTACTAAAAAAGATCATTACCCTTTGCCTTTCATTGATCAAATGCTAGAAAGACTGTCAAAACATACACATTTTTGCTTTCTAGATGGTTACTCTGGTTTCTCTCAAATACATGTGTCAGCTGACGATCAAGAAAAGACTACTTTTACCTTTGCTTATAGACATATGCCTTTTGGTTTATGTAATGCACATGCTACCTTTAAAAGATGCATGATTGCTATATTCTCTGACTTTTGTGAAAAGATTTGTGAAGTTTTCATGGATGATTTCTCTGTTTATGGATCCTTTTTGATGATTTCTTGAGCAACCTTGATCGAGTTTTGCAGAGATGTGAAGAAACTAACCTTGTCTTGAATTGGGAGAAGTGCCACTTTATGGTTAATGAAGGTATTATCTTGGGGCATAAATTTTTTGAAAGAGGTACTGAAGTTGACAAAGCTAAAGTTGATGCTATTGAAAAGATGTTGTGTCCCAAGGACATGAAAGGTATAAGAAGTTTCCTTGGTCATGCCGGTTTTTATAGGAGGTTCATTAATGACTTCTCAAAAATTTCCTGGCCTCTGACTAACCTATTACAAAAAGATATTCCTTTTGTCTTTGATGATGATTGTGTAGAAGCATTTGAAATACTTAAGAAAGCTTTGGTTTCTGCACCTATTGTTCAACCTCCTGATTGGAATTTACCATTTGAAATTATGTGTGATGCTAGTGATTATGCTGTAGGGGCTGTTCTAGGACAAAGAGTTGATAAGAAACTAAATGTTATTCAATATGCTAGTAAAACTCTAGACAATGCCCAGATAAATTATGCTACTACTGAAAAGGAATTCTTAGCAGTTGTATTTTCTTGTGATAAGTTCAGACCTTATATTGTTGATTCTAAAGTAACTATTCACAGTAATCATGCTGCTATTAAATATCTTATGGAAAAGAAAGATGCTAAACCTAGACTTATTAGATGGGTTCTCCTGCTGCAAGAATTTGATTTGCATATTATTGATAGGAAGGGAGCTAAGAATCCCATTGCAGACAACTTGTCTAGGTTAGAGAATGTTCTTGATGACCCACTACCTATTGATGATAGCTTTCCTGATGAACAATTAGCTGTCATAAATGCTTCTCGTACTGCTCCTTGGTATGCTGATTATGCTAATTACATTGTTGCTAAATTTATACCACCTAGTTTCACATACCAGCAAAAGAAAAGGTCCTTCTATGATTTAAGACATTACTTCTAGGATGACCCACATCTTTATAAAGAAGGAGTAGATGGTGTTATTAGATGTTGTGTACCTGAGCATGAACAGGAACAGATCTTATGCAAGTGTCACTCCGAGGCTTATGGAGGACACCACGCTGGAGATAGAACTGCACACAAGGTATTGCAATCTGGTTTTTATTGGCCTACTCTCTTCAAGGATTCCCATAAGTTTGTCTTATCTTGTGATGAATGTCAAAGAATTGGTAAGATTAGTAGACGTCAAGAAATGCCTATGAATTATTCACTTGTTATTGAACCATTTGATGTTTGGAGCTTTGATTATATGGGACCTTTTCCTTCCTCTAATGGGTATACACATATTTTAGTTGTTGTTGATTACATTACTAAGTTGGTAGAAGCTATTCCAACTAGCAGTGCTGATCATAACACCTCTATTAAGATGCTTAAAGATGTTATTTTTCTGAGGTCTGGAGTCCCTAGATATTTAATGACTGATGGTGGTTCACATTTTATTCATGGTTCCTTTCGTAAAATGCTTGCTAAGTATGATGTTAATCATAGAATTGCATCTCCTTATCACCCACAGTCTAGTGGCTGAGTAGAACTTAGCAATAGAGAGCTTAAATTAATTTCGCAAAAGACTATTAATAGATCTAGAAAGAATTGGTCCAAGAAACTTGATGATGCATTATGGGCTTATAGAACTGCATATAAAATCCTATGGGTATGTCTCCGTATAAAATGGTGAATGGTAAAGCGTGTCACTTACCTCTTGAATTAGAACATAAGGCATATTGGGCTATTAAAGAGCTCAACTATGACTTCAAATTTGCCGGTGAGAAGAGGCTTTTTGACATTAGCTCACTTGATGAATGGAGAACCCAGGCTTATGACAATGCCAAGCTATTTAAAGACAAAGTTAAAAGATGGCATGACAAAAGGATACAAAAGCATGAGTTTGAAGGTACGAATCCGAGGGTGGTGAACGGCCAAAGAATCAAACATTATATCTCAGGTAATCCTATAAATGTTGAAACTAATGTTATTGAAACTATAACCCTAGAGGAATGCATAAGGGACACTTTTCGGAACATTTCAGACTCATAAAAGGAATAGGTACGTGGTACGATAAGTAAACCGACTCCAAAACAGTTCTAATGGCAATTTTTCTCCGTTTTGGAATATTTAAGAAAATAGAAAATAAGAAGCAGACCGAAAGGACACGAGGCTTCCACGAGGGTGGAGGGCGCACCCTACCCCCTGGGCGCGCCCCCTGCCTCGTGGGCACCTCATGTGCCCCCCGGACTCCGTTTTCTTGCACGATGCTTCTTTTGGTCGGTAAAAATTCATTATATAATGTCCCGAAGGTTTTGACCACCGTATCACACGAATATCCTTTGTTTTTGTTTCGAGCTGTTTCTGCTGCAGATTTAGAGCAAGATGTCTTCTCAAGAGTCAGTCAGGGAGAATCGGGTGTCTCATCCGACAACGGGGCCAAGAGCAAACAGCAATGCTGACCACTTTGGGCCATCAACTGAGGAAGAGATGGGGCCGATTTGAAAAGTATAGATGCCATGGAGGAGGATGAAGAAGTTACTTCCCGTTTCCGAGCAGGATTCACTATGGGGGAAGTACAGAGCTCGGCTATTCCAAACTCGGTCATCCCTTCCAATGTTAGATTTCTTTCTTATGAAAATATGAAAAAGAGTGTTACTTGTTCTCCCGCAGCTATGCAACATCCTTGGGTGAAGGGAGCTTTAGCCATCAGGGGCAAGCTCCGTAAGGAAATAATGGACCACAAGCAGCAAGTCAATAAGCTTGTTGGGGATATTACTACTGAGTATAAACCAACCAGGAGGGGCCGGGTTATACCCATAACAAGTTATTCATATGGAAGCCCATGAAGACAAAGGGATATGATGCTTTATGGAGCAGATCTGACATAAAGGCCCAGGGCTTAACGATGGATTAGGGCCCGTAGACATAAACCGCCATGTGATATGTAACTTGTATTGTAAGATAGGAAAGGGTAGAAACCGAGCCGGACACGTTTATGAGCCGGCCGGGATTCTGTGAACCGCCAGGCGTCAACTTCTGTATATAAAGGGATGACCCGGTGGCGGTTTAAGGAGAGGACAACAACTCGAGAGCCAGGCAAAGCGGATTCTCTCCCTGGTCATCGAAACCCTAGCAATTCCATCACAACTGGAGTAGGCTTTTACCTTCACCGTAAGGGGCCGAACCAGTATAATTCCTTGCGTCCCTTGTTCCGCTTTAACCCCTCTAAGCTACTACATTTTGATGGCTCCACGACTAAGTCCTTACACTAGGACATCTGCCGTGACAAACCCACGATAGTCGGCGCCCACCATTGGGCTATCGCATGATGGTTTCGAGTTCTTAGAGGGAAGCTTCGAAGGACTCAAGGGATATGCTGTAGGCTGGATGACCAAGAGTCGTCGCGGCAAGCTCTACATCGACGACGCAGGCTGGGGCCCCGAGGCCGGCTCGATTGGGTACGGGTACCGGGTCCCCTTTGACGGAATACACGTCTTCATTGACAAGATCGGCGAATCGGGCCCCAAGCTAGACATCTGCACCAACATCGTCGAGATGGCTCAGCGTGCAAGACCTGCCCGGGTTCAGCCTGCCGTAAAGTGTGCCTTCATGGGAGTCATCCATGGAGCGGAATCTGAGGATAGATTGGTATCTGGTGGCGAAACCGTTGTTTACTCTAATGATGAGTCTTCAACCAGAGAGACGAGTCACTGTATCAGCTGCACAATGCCCGGATGGGTGGCGGTTCCGATGGCGACAGTATTTCGGACACCTTTGATCCGCTGAGCCGAGTTGTGATTTTCATGGCTGGTACACAGTCAGTGCAACATTCTTCTATCGCAGCGGCAAGGATTTCCGTTTCAGTAGCTGCAACACCAGCTGGGGCAGGAGGCCCCGCGCCACCGCCGATTCAGGTTTTGTCCAATTTATTTGACACTTTGGCAACATTGCTGGCAGCTGAGGTTAATCCGGTAGATCAGGATCAACATAATATAGAAATTGCAAAGGTGAAGGATCAGATAGCTCAACCTAAGGTAGATCTGGCAGCAGAGAACACCAGGATGGCCACAGAGCGGGCCAAGTTAGAGGCACAGGCTTACCGGCTTATGCTAGATCAGAGCGCATCAAACGATGTCATGAGGAGAAGATACCGGTCTCACCTGCCTCCGATTTACGAGGCAAGGAATCTCTTTAACATGCCAGGGGCAGGAACTAGTAACCAGCCAGTGGTAAACCAGGTGGAGGCACCTGGAACGGGGGCGCCGGTTCAGCCACGCATGATGGATCCGCCTCGTCAGAACAATGTCCTGCCACAACACGTCTCAACGCCTCCGGGTCATTACTCTAACCCGTTGGATAACATCGTTGCTGCCGCTTCACGATTGGCAGCTCTCCCGATCGAAGGCTAGTCTCTAGTAGTAGTTGAAACACGACGGGCTAGAGAGCTCCTTCAGACAGCTTTAACCCAACAACAGGCTTATTCGTACAGTCGCGAGAGGATTCATTCCACCCCCCGGCCAAGTCAGACCTACAACACGCATATTGATGAGCCGGCTGTGTCAAGTAGTGCGCGAAACCATAACTCGCTGCGAGGGCATAACCAAGTGGGCGGTGGTGCTAATGCCCAGGATGTGGTGGATCACGGTACAGCATGTCGAGAAGCCGAGTTAGTAGCGCAATACACGGCCCGTCAGCTTACTCCGGTTCGTCCAACCACTTCGGTGGAACCAGGTGTGGTTTTCAGTTCTTTGGGGGTGCCATGTCTCAGCTCGGCCTTACGTAACGTGCGGCTGCCCAAGGATTTCTAGGGTCCTCGTAAGGTGCCCAATTACACTGCTGATTTACCCCCGAATCATGGGTCGAGAGCTATGAGATGGCGATGGAGATGCTGGACGTGGATGATGTGGCATGTGCTAAGTACTTCACCATGATGCTGGAAGGAACAGCTCGTACCTGGCTGAAAAGTTTACCAGCTAATTTCGTTGGGTCGTGGGCTGAGTTAAAAAGCCGGTTTATCCAAAATTTCAAAGATACGTGCAAGCAGCCCATGTCAATTATGGACCTAGCCGCGTGTGTTCAAGAGGAAGGGGATTCTACAACCCATTGGGTGAAGCGAGTCTCAGCTATTCTGCATTCATCAGACCGCATCAATGCTGATACGGCAGTCTTGACATTGGAAGGCAATTGCCTGTTTACGGCTTTGAAGCTGAAGTTGGGAAGACTCAAGCGTCACTGGAATGACATGGCAACGCTTATGGCAGCTCTGGTTAAGTATGCCGACTCGGATAGTACCAAGGACCTTGAGTCTGATGATGAAAAGCCGGGGAAGGGAAAGAAGAATGGCAGTACCAAGGGGCAGCAACATAACCCGACGGGTCATGGGAACAACAGTAAGTGCAAGGCGGATAACAGTTTGGATTTTGTGCTGAACACCAACACGCAGGATAATGGTCAGCGTCGCAAGGGTAAACCGCCCCCGTGGAGTGGAGGATCAGGTCCCAATCTTGAGCGCCTGTTAAACCAGCCTTGACCAAAGCACGGGTCGCGATAAAGGCTAGCTACGCACCTTTGGAAGGATTGCTTTATCATGCGGGAGTTCAAAAATTTGAATCTTTTCCAATACGACCATGGACTGCCCGGCGGTTCAGGAGGCAGTTCTCATGGGTCGGGTTATGGTGGAGGCAGCTCCAGTTCAGGATTTCAAGGCAACCAAACCGGACATGGCAATCAAGGCAGTCAGGGCAACCAGGGCGGTTATAATCATCAAGGGAGTCAGCAGCAACAACAATCGGGTTATCAGAGTAATCCGAAGCAGTTGAATAGTGGGCAATACCATGTCTTCACCACTAGCTTATGTAAGCGTGATCAGAAGCTTCATAAAAGGGTAGTAAACTCTGTTGAACCGGCAGTGCCCCATTATTTGCGTTGGTCTGAACAACCCATTTTGTGGAGTTGAGAGGATCATCCACCCCGGGTTGATAATCTGGGTCATCTGGCATTAGTGGTGGCACCTCAGGTTGGTGGATATAAGTTCACCAAGGTACTCATGGATGGAGGGAGCAGGATCAATATCCTTTATTATGAAACCTTCCGTCGCATGGGGTTGACAGATAAAAATCTTAAACCGTCGAACACCGTTTTTCATGGTGTGGTGCCTGGTAAATCGGCGTACCCAGTTGGTAAGATAGCTCTAGAGGTTTGTTTTGGAGATGATCATGATTCAAGATCAGAGACATTGACTTTTGAAGTGGTGAAAATCAAGAGCCCGTATCATGCCCTGTTTGGACAGCCGACTTATGCTAAGTTCATGCAAGGCCATGTTATGTTTATCTGCGGCTAAAGATGCCAGGTCATAAGGGGACCATCACAGTGCATGGGAGCCGGAAGATTGCTTTGGAATGTGAAGAAGGTGATGTGGCCTATGCTGAGTCGGTTTGTGCAACAGAGGAGTTGAAGTTCTACAAGGACAATGTTGATCCGGCAGATATGACTTCTCTGAAAAAAGCCAACTATAGAGCATGATCCGGCTTTGAAGTTTAAATCGGCTGAGGAGACTAAGCTGGTTGACTTTGTTCCTGGCGATTCATCCAGGCAGTTCAGCATCAGCGCCAACCTGGATCCGAAATAGGAAAGCACGCTCATCGAGTTCATGCGTGAGAACCGGGACATCTTTGCATGGAAACCTTCTGATATGCCAGGTGTACCAAGGGAACTCACTGGGCACACTCTTAATATAGATCCTAAGTTTAAACCGGTCAGGCAGTTTCTCCGGTGCTTCAATGAAGAAAGGCGCAAGGCTATTGGTGAGGAGGTAGCCTTGCTCTTGGCAGCAGGGTTTATTCTGGAGGTTTTTCACCCTGAGTGGCTAGTTAATCTGGTGCTGGTACTTAAGAAGAACGACACTTGGCATATGTGTGTGGACTACATAGATTTGAACAAGGCTTGTCCAGCTGATCCCTTGGCTCTCCCTCGTATTGATCAAATCATTGATGCTACGGCGGGTTGTGACCATTTGTGTTTTTGGACACTTATTCTGGTTATCATCAGATCAAAATGGCAATCAAAGACCAGGAGAAGACAACTTTTATAACTCCCTTTGGTGCCTTCTGATATGTATCTATGCCTTTTGGGCTCAAGAGTGCCCATGCGACTTATCAGCGCTGTGTGCAGAATTGTCTTAATAATCAGATCGGGCGCAATGTTCATGCTTATGTAGATGATATTGTGGTGAAGTCCAGAAAAGAGGAGACGTTAATAGATGACTTAAAGGAAACCTTTGATAATCTCCGGGTCTATAAGATGATGCTTAATCCGGCCAAGTGTGTTTTTGGTGTTCCGACAGGCAAGCTCTTGGGTTTTCCGGTGTCTAACAGGGGAATTGAAGCTAATCCGGAAAAGATCAAAGCTATTACGTCTTGGGCTAAACCAGCGTGTATTAACGATGTTCAGTGTCTGGCAGGTCGTGTTGCAGCATTGAGTCGGTTTATCAGCCGTTTGGGAGAAAAAGCAATCCCTCTGTATCTGATGATGAATAAGACAGACAATTTTGTCTGGAGTGATGCTGCTAATGCGGCATTTGAGGACTTGAAGAAACAGTTAGCTGAGCCACCTGTCCTTGCGGCTCCGGTCGATAAAGAACCACTTTTGTTATATGTGGCTGCTAATGTCCGGGCTGTTAGTGTGGCCATTGTGGTGGAGCGCAAGGAGGCTGGGAAGGAGTATCCGGTTCAATGACCGATTTATTATATAAGTGAGGTATTTATTGAATCCAAACAAAGGTACCCACATTGGCAGAAACTGGTGTATGGAGTTTTCATGGCAAGCCGAAAGCTCAAGCAGTATTTTCAGGGTCATCCTATCACTGTGGTCAGTTCTGCCCCTTGGGGGATATCATACAAAACAGGAAGCAATTGGCCAGGTTGCCAAATGGGCCATTGAGCTTGGACCTCACGGGTTAAAATATATGCCTTGCACGGCGATCAAGTCCCAAGCACTTGTGGATTTCATCAATGACTGGACAGAGTTGCAGGCACCGGAGGAAAAGCCAGATAACACTTATTGGACTATTCATTTTGATGGGTCCAGACAATTGGAGGGCTCGGGGGCTTGAGTCGTATTAACTTCCCCACGAGGTGATAAGTTTTGTTATGTTCTCCGTTTAATGTTCCCTTGCACTAACAATGCAGCTGAATATGAGGCCTTGCTCCATGGTCTTTGAATGGCCAAGGAGATGAATTTAAACCGGGTTAAGTGCTTTGGTGATTCGGACCTGGTAGCTCAACAAGTGTTTGGCACTTGGGATTCCAAGGATCCACTCATGGCGGCGTATCGACGAGAGGTGGACATGGTGGCTGGTCATTTCAAGGGTTATCAGGTCGACCATGTAGACCGACGAAAGAATGAAGTAGCGGACGCTTTAAGTCGTTTGGGCTCTCAACGTAAACCGGTACCACCTAATGTTTTTTTGGATGTTTTGCATAACCTATCGGTCAAGCTACCTACATAGGAGGATTTGGCCATTCCTGACCCGGAAGCTCAATTGGTGGCGGCTCTTCATGTTATTCCAGATTGTACAGTCCCATATTTGGCGTATATGAACCGGGGCGAGTTACGGAGGATGAAACCTTGGCCAGGCAGATAATCCGGCGGTCCAAGTCAATGACTATTGTTAATGGGGAATTGCATCATTGCAGTGTAACAGGGGCGTTTCAGCATTGCGTATCTCCTGAAGAAGGCTGTGAGATTTTGCGTGAGATCCATGAAGGAGATTGTGATCACCACGCCGGTTCAAAATCCTTGGTAGCCAAAGCTTTTCGTCATGGCTTCTATTGGTTGACGGCTCATGCTGACGCTGATGACTTGGTGAAAAGGTGCAATGGTTGTCAGAAATTTTCACGTCGAGCCCATGTTCCGGCTCAAGAGTTGAGGATGATTCCAATCACTTGGCCGTTTGCAACATGGGGGCTAGATATGGTTGGGCCCTTTAAGAGGTCCAAGGACAAGAAGACCCACCTTCTGGTGGCGGATGATAAATTCACCAAGTGGGTGGAGGCAGAGCCAGTCAGTAAGTGTGATGCAACTATGGCGGTTCAATTCATCAAAAAGGCGATCTTCCGTTTTGGTTTTCCACACAACATCATAACCGATAATGGTACTAATCTATCCAAGGGTGCTATGGAAGAATTTTGTCAACGTGAGCACATCCGGCTTGACGTGTCATCAGTGGCTCACCCCCAATCTAATGGTCAAGAAGAGAGAGCCAATCAAGAGATTTTGACATTCATCAAGCCCCGGCTTATGGTTCCTTTAAAGCGGACGCCGGGTTGTTGGGTGGAGGAGTTACCTTCTGTGTTATGGAGCATCAATACCACACTGAATAGATCTATGGGTTACACACCTTCCTTCATGGTTTACGGAGTAGAGGCGGTTCTCCCTAGTGACATCCGTCATGACTCGCCCCGTGTGGTGGCTTATGTTGAAGCTGATAATGAGAAAGCACGTCAGGATTCACTTGACCTGTTAGATGAGGAGCGTGATATCACTACAAAAAAATACACTTCCGTGATGATACGTGTTTGTCACAGTAGGTCGTGTTTTTGTCATGCATGTACATCCATGACAAATTTATGACAGAATCAAGATAGTCATACATGTGCTGTCGTAGAAGTGTTCCATGACATTACCAAAATTATCATCACGGAAGTGTCCACTTCCATGACGATAAATCGTGCGTCACAGAAGTGCTTTCGTCAAGGGTGACCGACACGTGGCATCCACCGTAACGGAACACCGTTAAGCTATCGGGTCGGGTTTTGGATCCGATAACCCGTTAACAGCCCCGACCAATGGGAAATTTCCACGTGTAAAATTCTTATTGGCCGGACGAGACACGTGTCAGCTCGTCAGTGGATCAGATAGACGCCTATGATATGTCGACACGTGCCACGGCCCACAACTGGGCCATTTAGCTTACAAAGCCGGCCCGTTTGACTTGGTCAAAAGTTAACGGGCTGGCCCATGAAAAGCCTGTTAATGGTATCTTCGCAAATAGCCCATTTTATGGCCCATTAACTCATGGCCCATTAGGCCCTAAAGGAAATAGGCCCAACAACGTCATGTGGGCCGTCGAATATAACACCAACCCATTTCACTTTCGGGCCATGTATGGCCCATGACGTCTTTTGGCCCATATGAGGCCTTCGTATCTTTCGGCCTTTTACAGGCCCACGGTGACTCTATCCCATAATGAACAGTAATTTTCTTTATACCCGTTAACGGCCCGTGATTTACATAGGCCGTTTCCACCCCTTTTAGCTTTCGTCCTATTGACGGCCCATGCGTTCTTGGGCTCCTTTTTGGCCGTCGATTACTTCTGGCCCGTTACTGGCATGTTCCCCTAATGGGCCAAATTCAGCCCATGGCAAGAGTCGGCCCGTTACTGGCCTGTTCCCCTAACGGGCCAAATTCGGCCCATGTCAAGAGTCGGCACATTACTGGCCTGTTACCCTAATGGGCCAAATTCGGCCCATGGCAAGAGTCGGCCCATTTCTGGCCTGTTAACCTGTTGCGCCATTTCCGTTATGCCCAGCCCGTCCTATATTCTGGCCCATTAACGACCCGTTATGCCTGTGACAGAATTAAGCCTTTGCTGTCCTACGGCCTATTAACGGCCTGTTACCGTGCTGGGCCGATACCAATTACGCCCGATTACGGCCCATGTAGACCCATTTATACGACGGCCCGAGGCCCACCGATTACAGACCCATTTATCGACGGCCCGTAGGAGACCCATGGATCCTACAGCCCATATATGGCCCATGGTAGTTGCGGCCACTAGCAAACTAGCGAAAAAGAAGACTAGGAAATAAATAAGGCCGAAACTAATGCTAGGCTATTATGGCGATTGCACAGATTACATCCACTCGGCATCAAAGATCACCACCAGTGCAAATATAGGGAACACCCTACACTATACAAAAATGGCTTGCTGTTTTCTTCAGCCGGTGGCTGCACGTTAAGAATAAATTTTGTATCACACCAAAACAAATTACAACTATACAACAAAAGGTAGGTTGGCATAAAACTTAACAGTCTAGCAGATAAATGCACCACCAGAAGTTTAGAAGCTCAGTTCATTTGACCTGACTGTTATGTTTTCATGCTGTATTGTCCGATGGAGCACCATAACCCTCGCCTTCATTTCCCCTAGGCTCCTGAACAACATAGCAAATGTCTGATAGTCTGGTTTCAAAACCATGCATATCTTGACGACATTGAGCAATGTTGCTCCTTGTTTCACAAAGGGTCTCTGCTAGGGAATGGACTTGTATCTGGAGCGCAGATACAACATTGCTTTGAGCTTGCATATCTTGATCGTGAGGCAGCTTGGACGATATTGCCTTAACAACCAACCCAGTATTACGCAGGAACGTGCTTTTGGCACTGTTAGTGGACAGGTACTGACCCACTGTAGCAAGAGCTGACATTGCGGTTATAGTTGCCTCGCCACCTTCAGAAGGTGGCAGTTCCACCATTTTTTCCATAGCTCGCTGAAAAGTTGAGGTTTTACATTAGTAGTACCAGAACAGAAGATATTAAGGAGGCAGCAAAACCAAACAAAATAGCTTTGGTCTATACACAGAACTTATTCTGGTGAACCATGTAAAATATTAGTTGTATTTCATTGCAAAGTACATAATAAAACCAGGTTCCAAACATATGACCATGTACCATCGCTAATGTATTGTCTATTTCTTCACATTGTATTGAGGGCTAAGGATAAAGAGACGAAGTTTATCATACGGTAAGCATAGTATGCCATCATTCATATCACAAAACAACTGAGATTAGACAAACAGGCAATTGTAACATTGTGTGGGCAAGTCCACCACAGAACTAGATTACGGATCAAGATCAAAGGAACATCACTCCTCTCTTTTAAACCTTGTAAGGTGCAATGATACACTAAGACAATTGTGTATAAAATTGAAAAGAGTAATAGACATTGGCTGTAAACCATGCAGTTCAAGGCACAAGTCAGAGTAAGTAGTAGTTAAAAGGCATGAGGATTAAGGACTTACAACAGCGGCTTTGACTGGTGTAGTCATGCCCTTCTTCTTGCTGGTGTGACAGTCCTTGAAGATTTCCACAACATTTGGTTCAGGTACTTTTTGGTCCTTGCGAGCTTTCCTCTGCATTTCGAACAAGTCAATATAGATCTGATAATATGGTACAGCAAAAAGAGTGAAACAACAGCTAATTACAAGAGCCTCGCAGTGTGCAATATAGCTACGAGATCCTGTCGTCTGTTGGAATTTCACTTTCGTACGGTTGGCCTAGTTCTTTGAACAGTTCACCTACAAGAAGATAGATTTGTGTGGCACATGCGTAAATAGGACTTTAATATGTGATCTGATCACATATATATAATGTACCTGATACTTCGGATCAGACCAGTGTTTAACAAGGCCCCTCCAGTCTTCATCCGATATATTTTCCACTGGAGATGTTTGGGAAAGTTCACTATTAGCCTTGCCTTCAAAGTGAATTTTCCTCAAGTTATATCGATACTGTTGCAGAGCAGACTTGAAAACATGGGTGCAAGCTTGTCTAGTTGCATCATCTTGGCTATCCAACTTGAACCTCATCTGTTGAAAATTATGGGAGTCTCATTATCAGCAACCTAGAAAGTATGGGACAGAGCAAGACGATATTACTAGTTTCCATACATAACCATACTTACAGATAAATGGTCGAGGAAGGTGTTGAACTGGGTTTCTTCTTTGTCATTCCTGTACTAAATCCATGTTGGCAGGATACATACATGACACCTAACGGCAACTACTGCCTCTGATACTAACTTGGCTGACTCTGTAGCATCACGTGGCCTTTTTAAACCTGCCTCAAAATGGATCTCCATTCTTCCTCCTCTAGATTTAGTTAACCTATCGAACATTATCCCTGATGTTTGTTTCCTCTTGCGCCTAGGTGCTAGTCCAACAATGAACATAGGAAGTGTTAGTGTACATCAAACTGTGAGACTACATATAAAGAAGCATGCAACTATAACTTGACTCCAACAGCTACCTTCTTGCTGTTAAAGCTCACAAGGTTCATCTGATATTGCCAACTCGTCTTGTGTCAAGAGTGCTTGGGAAGTAGTGTCAGGTGGCAAGGGAGCTTGGGAACGTGCTGCTAGCTCAGTTGACGCACGAGTAAGTCGTGCAGCTGGTAGTACTGTGGTAGGTGTTGCAAGAACTAGGGCTGTCTCTGCTTGTTTGGTGGCAGCTATTTGTTTCTGTTTGGCTTTTTTTGCAACTCATGTAGCATGGGATGCCGTGCTTGTAGAATTTTCCACTGGACTTTGACCTTCTATTGCACCATCAGTACCAGCAGAATCTGCAGGATTCATCTGCTTCTCATTCCTTGCCATTCTGTGTTTCTTCCTCTTTCTCTATGCCATGTTAAGTCAAGCCGACAAGAAAAACGAATAACAATTTAGCTCTTTAGAACAAATTGATGCGTGGTGTAGACGAACTGAACTTTGATGTTAGACAACCACATGATAGGAGGATGTAATATGTATGAAAAACAGGACGGAAGAGATAACCAGAACTATGATGTGTAAACTAAGAAGAAGACATTTCACCAAATTAGAAGCAATGCAATGGAAGGTAGACACCATATGAAAGATGCTACAAATATCGCTCTGCCAAGTTAACAATGTCTCATCATAAATGGCGTTTAAACAAATGTGAAGCAGTACAAGAAATAAATCATATGCAAGATGCAAACAACATCACACTACCATGTTAGAGGTCTCTCGTCATTAGTGCCATTGCATATTCACAGCTTATGATGTGTAAACTAAGGAGAAGGCATTTCAACAAATTAGAAGCAATGAAAGCTAGACACCATATGAAAGATGCAACGAATATCACTCTACCAAGTTAAAACTGTCTCGTCATAAGTGCCATTTCAACAAATTAGTAGTACAAGCTAGAAAAGAATGTGAGATGTAACCTATATCACACTCCAAAGTCAAACGTGTCTTATGATAAGTTATTGTTGTAGGTTACACAACAGTAGTAATTTGATGTAAGAACATGGTGTGATAGACATATATTGTATGTTCTAGAAACATGAACACATGTCTTATTCAAGTATAATGTGTAAAGTAAGCAGATGGAATTCAACAAAATTAGAAGCAATACAAGCTAGACAGCACACATAACATGCAACCACATATAGCAGTGCCAAGTTAGAGGGAGCACCGGTGATGCTGCACTAGGGGAGACGTGCTCATCATAAACACAGCTTTGTTGAGTGTCTATGCATGTGTTGTCTTGGAAATCATCTTGGGGGTGTGGAGGAGTAGAAACTGTAGAGGCCCTCCGTTTGGAAGGAGCACCTTTATCCGCTGCCTTGCTAACTCCTTCCGCTTTATAGATTTTGAATTGTCAAGTAAAACCGACAAGAAAACGCAATAAAATTCTCTCTTCAGAACTCATTCATGCATGATACTAACAATCACTACTTTGATGTAAGGCAAAGACATGATACTAGGATGGAATATGTATGAAAAACAGGACGGCATGGCATGTTCACAACTGTTTGTGTAAACTAAGCAGAAACCATTCCAGCAAATAAGAAGCAATACAAGCTAGACACCACATGAAAGATGCAACCAATATGACTCTGCCAAGTTAAAAGCGTCCCATCATAAATGGAATTTCAACAAATTAGAAGCAGCGCATGCTATAAATCATATGAAAGATGCAACTAATATCGCACTGCATATACTAAAGGTGTCTCGTCATGTTGATTGATGCGGGATACAAAAAACAATAGTTTTATGTAAGGACATGCTTAATAGACAGATGTACTATGTACTAAATATAGGAAGGCATGTCACATTAATAGGTATAATGTATAAGCTAAGCAGACTAGCACATGCAGTTTAACCAGATTGGAAGAATTACAATCTAGACACCATATGCAACATGCAACCACATATCACGCTGCCAAGTTAGAGCAAGCACCTGTAATGCTAGTGTAGGGGAAATGCTGTAATCAACTACAGAGCTACGTTTACTATCTTCATCTAGCATTTTCTGTTTCTTGAGAATCATATCGGGAGGCTGACGCTGCATTCTTTAAATGAGGAGTAGTCCCCTTGCCTGCCTGCCTCGTCATAAGTGATTGATGAGGGATACACAAGAACATTAGTTTGATGTAAGAACATGGTTAATACACAGATGTACTAGTATGTACCAAAACCAGAAAGGCATGTCATATTCAAAGGTATAATGTGTAAGCTAAGCAGATGCAATTTAACCAAATTGGAAGCAATACAAGCTAGACATCCGGCTGGAGTGGTGAGAATGATCATCTAGGACCTGAGAGCCTGGTGGGAGGCGGGCTGCTTCGCCACCATCGCAGCTTTTTAGTTGGCTTCCAGGTGATGCCTATCTTTGCTGGGCTTGTCACTGGCTCGACCAGTGCCCTGACTAGCTATTTGTCTTCTGGTGCTCACGGGATGGTGGTTCATGTAAAAAAATATCTTTCCTTATCTTACCGACTTTGGCCTTTCGAATACAAGCTAGACACCATATGGAACATGCAACCACATATGACACCGCGAAGTTAAAGCAAGCACCTGGGATGGTGGTTCATTGCGAGCAAGGTCATCAACTCCAGAGCTATGTTTACCATCTCCATCTACTGACACTGCACCCTTTATAGCGCTGTAACATGTCTTGCCTACCCGCATACGAAGCCGAAGCGACTTCTCTCTTTTCTTTTTGGCTTCTCTCATGGCAGCAGAGTCTGAAATACCCTTGCATAAAAACACAATAGTGAGAGTAAGGGTAAAGTGTGTGCAGAACTAGTGCACTGTAAAAGTAGCAGATAGAAGGTGGCTGAAAAATAAATGATAGGAGACATATGATAGCTCTACAACATTGCATGGCAAACAAAATTAGATTCTACTCCATATGATTTTGTAATATATGAGCACAGGAAATGCAAGTACTCCTCCAGCACACCACCACATGTGGTCATATCTAAGATAACACTCGACTGAAAATAAATAGGTTAGTCGATTGTTTTAATGAACCATCCGATCTATAAGGAACGGGCACATGGCCTTCATCTACCTCCCGCCAGTCATTGTTGACGATCTTTCTCGAACCGCCAGCGACCACTGGCCTAGACCCCTGCCTTCGCCGCCCCGCCCTCCCATTGACCTCACACCACCGCCGTGCTTGGCAGCGCCCCCAGGCCATCCCTTTAATCCCGGCCGACCTCTAGATCGGTCGCCAGTAGCTCTAGGCCGCACACGCCTCTAAGATAAACACCAAGGCGCTGCTTCCCTGGCGTAATAGGCATACTAGCGCTTGTTATGCTGGGGAATGCTTCCGTTAATTGGGAATCAACTGGGCAGAAATTGAAATTCAGGGGGGCGACGGACCTCTAGCTAAGGTGAAATAGTATATGAGGAGAAACCTTGTGCATGGCGAGTTACTAGCAACATCTAGTATCAAGAAGAAGAGGTCAACTAGTGCCTTCTGTGGGATGAATACCGTGCAAGCAGAGACGTAAGATTTGCATGAATAAGGGAAGAGGAGTACCTTTTTCGGTTGACGGTGTGGTCACCTCCACATGTCGCGCCGATCTTCTTCTTTTTACTAGGGAAACCGATGTTCTGGAGGGTGCAGGCTTGGACGAACCCATGGCCAAATTGTTGACTGTGTTGCCGTGGCTGTATGTCGGCGGAGGGGAAGCAGATCCGAGGCGGCGAAGGACGGCGTAGCAGGAACACCTCCGGTGCGGTGGAGGGTGGCGAAGTTGGAGCGGCAGCGGTGAGACGCAGGATGGCGTGGTTGAACTGGTTCGGGTACGGACGGCTCGGCCTCGGCTTCAACTACTAGCCGTGGAGGGCGTTGCGGTTGAGGTTGCGGTGGACGACGACGTCGGGGTATCGGCTCCAGCGTGATGGAGGAGGGCGGCGGTTGATGGGTGGGATGGGGTGGCGGACGGAGGACGCCGGGGTTTCGTGGCTGGTGGAGAGGTAGTTTTGGCACCCACGGAGTACGAATGGGGAATCAGACGGGTGGGGGGAACCATGTTTCGGTCTGGGACGCGCTTGTTTTTGGCTTTTTTGAACAGAAGATGGGAAGCGGTTGTTTGAAATTTGGGGAAAGTACAAACTTTGCCCCCCTCTTAAATTTGGGACCTACTGCGGGTCGGGGGTAGGATGGTAATCCCAGGTGTCCCAAATAGTGGGCGAGAGCGATTTCGGCCGCGCGCATGTGTGCTTAGGAGGCCATTGTGTATGAATATTTTTTTGGATGCGGTCGCGTGGCGTCTATATGAAGCTACAAACCTACCCCGGTTTAGACCTTTGGACGTCGGGCCGGTAGGTTTCACGGGTCGGAGTTATTAGAAAAGTAATTTCCTTGTACTACCAAACATTGGTCTCACGCGGTTTCGGGCGAGTAGAGGCTCTTTTGGCGCTTCGTTCGGAATTTTGAAACACAAGCATTCACGTTTAGAGTACTCTTGAACTATTAGGATTGACGTAAATAGACAACGTTATATTTGACCTTGTATGTTTGAAAACCTCATTAAATTATCTGCTTCTTTTTGAAATTTTGGTACTTGAAAATCTTATAACTACGATTATTTTGGAATGGAGGAGCTAAATTTGAATCTATTTTGTACACGACTACATATGCTATTATGTACAAAATCAGAGCAAAGATTGGTGCCCCCATAATTTAGGTATGGTTTACAAATGCCATGATATCAAATTCAAATAATTGAATGGACTTCATGTTGAATTCGATTTTTTTAAACCACCTTAAGTTGAATTCAAATGTATGCTAGTTCGTAGGTAGCTATTTATAATGTCCATTGTGCAACTTCCGTATATATAATGTGCTTTACACACACAACATGAACTATACTCACGTTTATATTTGATTGCTAAAGCGATGCATTGTCTGGACTTCAAAATACTAACTATGTGGATCAATTGTGTCGAATAATAACATAGACATGCTCAAATTCGATAGAATCTAGATGTCTGATGGATCAATGACCGCTCCTTACGTGAATTGCAAATATCATGATCCCATCCTAATATTTGGATACAATTTACATATTTAATCAATGTGTAGAGCAGTCTTTTACGTGTAGTTTCACTCTCCATCGGTGGTCTCTCACACATGCTCACACACTCTCTCCCGAGGTGTCTTTCTCGCACACATGCTCTAGATATAACCCTCCCTCACTCTCATAACCATTTACAACTATTTCCACTAACCTTTATCACAAGCACTCTTCCTCTCGCAAACATGCACACGCACAATTCTCATCGACCCTTTCTATATACATGGACCTACCTATGTGTCTCATGTACGCACATTATCTTTACGCCTGTTTCTCACGCATTGTCTCACACCTCTCTTCCTAATCGACGAGTATGATTCTAGCAGAGCATTCTGTAGGATGCCCCATAAAGTTAGGTTGGATGAATAGTAATATCAGAGATAAAGGGGTTACCTTAGTCCGAGAACCTAGGGTTACAAATCCTAGCTGGCTTTGTCAGTGGACACAGAGTCCTTCACCATTCTGCTATCTTTGTCTTGTACGACTAGTCATCAATGGGTCTTCCTAAATGCGTCATGGGCCGACCAATGTGGTGCAGGACGGAACCGAATGAAGGGCCTCACCTCGACCCACCGGACCTCACGCGGTGACACACCCTCTGCCCCCATGTCTCATTATCTTCTCACACCCACACATACCAACACAAACACCACACACACAGAAAATTTCTCCTGGTGCCTCTATTCCCCCCCCCCCTTGCATATACACACTCAAGGGAATGGAATCTCTTGTCGTGACGTCATATTCGTCTCTCTCTCTCTCTAGACCACTCTCATTTCTCGTGCTATCTCTCCCACGCCCCCCTGTCGGCCCCTCTATCCATGCCTCTCTCGAATAGGTAATACACACACATACCTCTCCAGGCCCCGCCAAATGCATCAACTACACATTCACACATGTTACATCACGTACCCCATTGATCTAAAAAGCCCTCTCTTCACGTTTATTTCACATACAACATTCCTATTGAATAAAGTGTGGCCAAAAAATTATTTTAGAGTGTCTACATATATACAACATTACAAAGTTATATGGAGGAGTATGAACGCTAATTTGCATTGCATGGTGCCCACAATGATATTTATTCCGCACTGTGAATTTGTATATTTTTATACTATATACAAAGTTAGTCATAATAAAGAGAAACGAAGAGCATTTCTCTCTCCATCGCATACCCCCCTGTACGCCCCTTTCACGTATGCACACAAAACTATCCCCAGGTCCTCTAAAAGTAAGCCCCCAAAAAATTCACGCATGTTTCATCTTTCTCTCACGATATATGCAATGACAATCATTGTATTTGAAGCGAAAGCAGTACATTGGACTTCAGAATCCACTCATTACGATCACCATTTACATTTAGTGGTTACTATACAGTCATGGTCTCACCGTACAACTCTATATTTGCTCATGACATGACTAGTTGACCAGTTAAACGCTCCACGTGGCACCTCTAGTGTTGCATCACATTATCTCACTACCATCGTGCCCACCTGTCGACTTGTATCTACTCTACATCTACACTCTTATAAAATACATAAAATACACTCTTAGGTGTGCCTGCAATATAGGCCGTCTGACTTATCTCTGACGGATAGGAAAAAAATTATGGCAATTTTTCAAAAAGGTACCCACACACCTCTCCACATTTGCAAATAAGGCCTTCCCTCGTTCATCCTTTTCTCTCACAAGATAAACAAGTCATATAAATGCATCTTGATGTTACGTGCAATACACGGGCATCTTGCTAGTAAGAATGAAAACAAACGACAAAAAAATATTTGGACGGTGGTTCGAAGTCAAGACCGCGGGCACAATGGACAAGGTGGCCTTGTATTGGTATGCTGAGCCGTCTGTTTTAACACACATGAGCTAGTGTGGTGATTATACACACACGCACGCATGCACACGAACTGCATCCACACAACACATGCACCCACGCACGCACGCAACACTCACACATACACACGCAGCCACGCACGCACGCAACACTCACACGCACGCACGCACGCATGCATGCACACACTAGTACACCACACGACCAACACACACTCTCACGCTCAAGTGCTCAACCTACACATGCATGCGCACACATCAGGCCCTGACAGACACACACACAACCAGGTGATTCATGCGCACGGGTTGGAGCCTTGTCGCGCCTGCGTAAATTTGTGTTTATCTGACCTTTTGCCTATGCGAACTGACAGGTGGGACCCACAAGGAACGTGGTCAATTTAACTAGTCAACATGGCGCCATGCATACTATTTGGCCGGTCAACAGAGTGCAATCCGATGTTGAACTGTGAGCAAGTGACCGTATAATCACTGCAAAATGTATATAGTGACCGTAGTCAGCTTATTCTGAAGTTCGGTGACCGTATTACACTTTTCTCTCTATAGGCCCTCCAAAACTACATCTCCACACGTTCTCGCATGTTACATCTAACAACTATGCAATACAGCACTACTACTACACTCTAACACAATAAATCATATGTGTTTTTAGTTTTACTAGATATCATATTGTTACTTATAATTATTCAGTTTGCATACATTAAAATTGCCTTTGAAATGTATGGCCAGTATCATCTACTGCGCGGGAAAAATCCCGCCCTTTCCTGTTTAATCGGGTTTGTATCGATGGATCGTGCGAAACAGCAAAACTATAGTACTATATAGTACAAGTGACAATTCACTGGGCCGTCGTGTCGTCTACTCCTCCGTCGTAAGAGTCGAGCGCTCGCTTTCATAAATCTTCTAGTCCCTTTCGCCGACATGTGGGACATCAAGCTACCGTGTCCACGTGCCATACCGGAATACAGTGCAGAGCAGCCGGGGTGAAGCACCCCAGTCATGGCGCCGACATAGTAATGAGCAATGAGGCATCAAATCACAAAGTTGCACCTTTCCCGCAGTTAAGTTGGAGGGACAAAGCAATCATCATTTCACTCGTTGCTGAATCCGCTTCTCCCTCATCTGCTTCAACTTAACCACGTGTTGCTTCTGTCGTTGTTCTGCCTCATGTGGGACGCGGATCGGCTTGGTAAAGCACTGACATGTGGGACCGCATGTTAGCAAACCACGAGGACAACGTCCTCCGAAAATAAGAAGCCTAATCCTAGACTTACAAAGGGCTACGTAGCTGCTACGTATACTTTCCATCTAATCTATATATGCCCCCCTGATTTCAGGTGGGGTGGGCCTAATCCTCTCCTTTAATCCAATAAAATAGTCCCACATCACATCAGTTCGTAACTTTACGTAAACCATTGCGTGGATGTAGCATTGCTCAAATAAGAAACCTCCCCCGCCATCCGCGGGGCAAAATCACCTCCTTTTTACTAATCTTGATTCTATAGTTTTTTAGATCAATATAATTGAGATTTGTATAGATAGCACACAGGAGCAAAACCAAGTGGTATGGTTAAGGGCATCCACAATGTGTAGCCAAATGTGAAAATAGCTTTTGGCATCGTGGGAACCATTGTGGATGGTGTTGCCAAAGCCAAAAAGATGGAACCGAAGCTCCCTGATTGATTGATTGAAGGAATAGAAAAAATGCAATGTCTCTCCTCTTTCTCCCATGCTTGGACGCATGTAGTACATTATAGAGCACAGAGTCTACTCCCCTGTCCCTTCTATCACAAATCACAAAGCAGTGAGGCGTCAAATCACAAAAGCACGGACGAAGCAACCATCATTTCACTCTTTGCTGACTCCGCTTCTCCATCATCTTCTTTAAGAAACCATCTCACCGCACTAGTACTCCTAGTAGTACTCCCTCCGGTCCTTTTTTGTCTGCGTCTAAGAAAATTTTGTTTTCCCTGCAATGCTCTGCGCATTGGCATTTTTTCGCTGCTCTTTCCAACCGGGCCCTCCACCCCTTTCCACCGCATGCGTGCCTGCAGTAATCCCATCTCTCTTTCCCATGTGCGTCGCATCTTCCCAAGGCAGAGAGAGCTGCTTGCATGCAGAAACAGTAGAGAGAGCGAGAGGCACATGTATGCAGAGAGATGGACAGGGGAGAGAGAGAGAGACGACGTGCACACATGCGGAAGTGAGAAGGTTGGATTGCATGGCGCTGCATTAATCAAGCGATGAGGAGTGAGATGGTTAGCTCTTTGGTCTTTGGAGAAAAAAATACGCATTAATTGACACGTGAAATGAGCATTTGTATCAATTAAATCCCGCGAAGGAAAACCCCACCTTTCTTTTTTAACACTAATACTCCTAGTACGTACGTACTTATCCTGTTTGGGTCTAGGCCTTGCATTGCCAAACTTCGCCACACATTTTTGCCAAACTTGCCTAAAGTTTTCAAAATGAGAAGGAGGTACACTTGCGCATGGCTATCGCGGTCGCACCGCACCCTCACACGGTCGCTCCTGCACGTCGCGGTTGCACCGCACCCTCACACAGTCGCTCCTGCATGACGCAAACCCAACCAAGGGAACGCACCCTCACTGACACGTGCTGTCCCATGTGAACAAACCAAACTCAGCCATCCTATCGCTGACACATAATTTTCGTTCATAGAGTATGTTTATATAACCGCATGTTGGGGAGTATCCGTACGGCCCGTGTGGTGGTCTGTTGGGGAAGAAGAAGAGGTGAGGAAGAAGGAAAGAAGGGTTAGGAGACGTAGGATATTCATCCAACCGCCTGAAATGGTAGACTGACCCAAGTCAGGTGACTTGCATAACAAATATATGTTTTTACACAACAAAAGATCCATAAAAACAACAACATAAAGAAAAACTATCACTGCTCGTGGAAAGAGACAGCCTCGTCGTCTTTGGCTGCCGGCGCGAACCAGCCGTCGCTGCCGACGTGTGTCTCCGCACTGTGGTCGTCCTCGGCCTCCAGCTACTCGTTCAAGCGGAGTGTGCAGGCGCTCTGCACGGACGAGAGCACAGCCCGGTTCAAGTCAATGACGTCCGGTTCCGCCTGCAGCAGGGCCTCGATGGCAGCGGCATCCGCGCGCTCCGCGTCGAGTCGAGCCTCCGCCGCCCGGTTCAAGTCCAGGACGTTCGGTTCCGCCTGCAGGAGGGCATTGATGAGAGAGGCATCCGCGCGCTTTGCGTCGAGTCAAGCCTCTGCCGCCCGGTTCAAGTCTAGGATGTCTGGTTCCGCCTGCAGGAAGGCCTTGATGGCAGCGGCATCCGCGCGCTCCGCCTCAAGTTGAGCCTCCGCTGCCCGGTTCACATCCACAACATCCGGTTCCGCCTGCAGGAGAGCCTCGATGGCAGCGGCATGCGCGTGCTCTGCGTCAAGTTGAGCCTCTGCCTCCCGGTCCTCCTTTAGTATCGCCATGTTGAACCGTTGGTCCGCCTGCACCATGGGGGACTCGGACGCCGGCACGAAGTTGACGTCCATCGTCTCATACCCATCGGGGGCCTTCTGCACCGCGACCTCCGCCATGAACATTGGATCGGCTTCCTCCTCCTTGTAGCTTGGCTCCAGAGAACTTGGGGATTGGCCCGCCGCAAAGCGAGCTTGGGAACGGATGTCTGTGGCGCCGACCGCCACCGCGATTTCTGCGGGGCGCTCCGGCGTCAGCATCTTGTAGTAAGTGATCTTGCGGTGCACCATGGCTTTCTGGCGAACTAGGGGACGCTTGATGCGGGCTAGGAGATCGAAAGGTGGGGGAATGGGATGGAGATTTGGTGTGGTTTTAGGGCAGTGGCTGGCGTACGCCGAGCAGCGAAGGTTCTGGTGTGAATAGTGGTTCCGGTGATGACTGGACAATTGGTTTTGACTGTACATCGCTCTTGTCGCATCCGCGTTGCAGCCCGGCACGCCGGACCCTCCACGTCGCTCACCGAATGGAACGCGCTTCGTCTTGCGTTTTCGCTCGCTTGTGGGTCCGCAGTTGAGAGCAAACCGACGTCCCTCCCCTCCCCCGCCCGCGTCATTTATTATACCACCACTCCCTCCGTTTTATGTGGAGTAAATAAAAACAGAGGGAGTATACTACGGATGAGGATCCCCTGACGTGGCTGAACCCATTGAGTAACTGACATGCGGGTCCTAGCAAGCATGGGGTCCGCCAGTAAGTGACAGAAAGGGAGGGTAAGGAAGGGATACCTACGTCAGAGGATCCACTTCCACTATACTACTTTGACCAAATGTTAGAGTAATAATATATGACATGCAACTTACACAAATGTTAGAGTAATAATATAGGACATGCAACTTACACAAAGCATACAGGGTCTAATGCGTTTTTAGAGGCTAACTTTGACCAAATGTTAGAGTAATAATATATGACATGCAACTTACACAAAGCATACTGTCAAATTCGTATGTGAAAGGAGTTTCCAATGATATAATTTTCACATTATACATCTCATGTACTATTAATCTTGTCAATAGTCAAATTGGAAACCATCTCGAGTACAAATCTAGCAGTACGTACGAATCTAACAATATTGATTGGGCGTTGTTGAATGTTGATACATTTTTGATCAAAGTAGAGATACTTTGACTACACATAAAACTTATATGTAAACTAGAAAGGATAGGAGGGAGTATATTGTACGTTCAAAAATGAAACGAACATTGAATACCCTTTATATATGATTTGCGGATGCTATGATCACCGGTTCAAAATTTTGAATCCGCCTTAGGTATCATGTGCCCTCACTCGTTCCCTCTCGATTTCATCTCGGGGTCCAGAGATCTATTGAAAGAGGACTAGGGTGGGTACATGCGAATGATACTCGGCGGAATGTTCAAATGAGGCATGCGGGAGGATGGACTCGACTGGAGGGTGACATGATCGATGGAGAAGAGGGTTGGAGAGGAATGAGAAATAAGCAAACACCACATGATTATACTTGAACGGCTCAAATAAACAATAAGTTGTCTCGCTTGGCCTACATAGTGAAAGGCCTAATGCGCAACGCGGAGCACTGACGCTCGAATATGGCCGGGAAAATAGGGAAACCGACATGTGGGGCAGACTAGTCCAATGGAGGAGCTGGCCCACGACCTCCTCGCCACCGACAACTGTTCATGTGGGTCGTTGGGGCCAACAACAGGGCGCAGCTCCAGCACCGCCTCTGGACACGGCGACCGCGGTGAGCGACACACTCATATCGTAGCTAGACACGGTCGGTTTCAGTGTGCTGAGGGTGGCGTTAGTGATGTGGCACGGCCAACGGTATGTTTGGTTTGTGCCCAAGGTTGCCCCATCAAAACATTGGGTAGCCAAAATTTTGGTTGAGGTATTGGTTGCCCATGATTTGGCCGACATTGGCAAGAAAAATGAACTAGAGTTGGCTAGAGTTCATTGGCATGCCAAAGAAATGGCAACCATCCAAACAAAGACCAATCTTTGGGTCATGACCAAAATTTTGGTTGAGGTATTGGTTGCCCATGATTTGGCCGACATTGGCAAGAAAAATGAAAAAGACTTGGCTAGAGTTCATTGGCATGCCAAAAAATGGCAACCTGAAAGCACAAGTGCTCCCTGGGTGGTTTTGGTAATTAATGTCAACATATCTCTTGTTGGACTAACACTTTTACCTAGTATGTTTCAGATAAGTTCAACAACGGAGTGGCATGGACTAGAGGATGTGGAACCCCTTCAAGATGCTAAGGACAAAGGATTGGCTCAAGCTTCAAGATCAAGACTACATTTTCTATTTTAGTGATCCAAGATCACATTGAGTCTATAGGAAAAGCCAATACTATCAAGAGGGGCTGAGGTGTTGCTTAATGGCTTGCTTGCTCAAAGTGCTTAGTGATATGCTCCAAAACCCTCAACTACCTTCCCACATCCACATATGACCTAAACCAAAAGTCAAACTCGGCCCCACCGATTCTATCTACCCGGCGCCACCGAGTTTCAGATGTCATAGCCACTGCCACAAACCCTAGCAAATCGGTTTCACCGATAGGGATCTCGGTCTCACCGAGATGGGATTGTTATCTCTTTGTGTATGTCCATTACCAAAATCGGTCTCACCGAGTTTGAGCAATCGGTACTACCGAGATTACAATGCAAACCCTCTGGTTAGCTTATTACCAAAATCGGTCCCACCGAGTTTGTGTAATCGGTCTCACCGAGTTTGCCTGACCAAGTCTCTGGTTAGCTTACTACCAAAATCGGTCCAACCGAGTTTGTGTAATCGGTCACACTGAGATTATGTTATGCCCTAACCCTAACCATATCGGTCCTACCGAGTTACATCTCAGTCCCACCGAAAATCCTAACGGTCACTAGGTTTGCTGAATCGGTCCGACCGAGTTTAACCATTCGGTCCCACGAGTTTGGCAAATTGTGTGTAACGGTTAGATTTTGTGTGGAGGCTATATATACCCCTCCACCCACTCTTCATTCGTGGAGAGAGCTCAGAACATACCTACACCTCCAATACACATTTTGTGAGAGAGAACCACCTACACTTGTGTTGAGGTCAAGATATTCCATTCCAACCATATGAATCTTGATCGCTAGCGTTCCCCAAGTTGCTTTCCACTCAAATCTTCTTTCCACCAAATCCAAATCCTGTGAGAGAGAGTTGAGTGTTGGGGAGACTATCATTTGAAGCACAAGAGCAAGGAGTTCATCATCAACACACCATTTGTTACTTCTTGGAGAGTGGTGTCTCCTAGATTGGCTAGGTGTCACTTGGGAGCCTCCGACAAGATTGTGGAGTTGAACCAAGGAGTTTGTAAGGGCAAGGAGATCGCCTACTTCGTGAAGATCTACCGCTAGTGAGGCAAGTCCTTCATGGGCGACGGCCGTGATGGAATATGTCGGCGTTCTGGGAACGGGGGTCCCCAGACTTGCCTGCCTGTGGCCTGCGGCGTGGCTCAAAGGGGGCCCAGCACGGCCCATCTTCATCAACACAGACCCGAGACCCTCGCGAGGGGCCAGGCCTCGCGGGGCGGATGACACGGAGCTTCCTCGGGCACGGCCTCATCAGGCTGGCTCGCGAGGAGGCGGAGAGATCAAGGCGGGGTACCTCACGAGGTGCCCATGACGCAAGCCATGACGACCAAGGGCGCCAGGCGGGTGCCAGCCCACGCAGTGTCCTCCTTTCCTCTTTGGTGCAAAGGGGGCAAGCGCAGCCACGGAGTACCGAGGCATCAGGCAAAGGTTGCCATTTCGGTGCAACAAGACCAAGACCAGAAGGACTGCAAGACGGAGGTCATCGTGGAGCCCAAGACGGCGTCACCACCAGAGCTTTGCGCAGGCGACGACTACTTTTGTCAGGGTAGCTAGTACTCACTGTCCCCCTTCAAATTAGCCCGCCATTGTTGGCTCCCTTCCCGCTCGATATTTGGGAAGAGGACCAGGGCCTCTATAAATAGGACCAGCCACCCGCAGGAGGGGGCAGTTGAGTCAGAAGTTAGAGGTGGGAGACCGAGAGAGAGAGAGAGAGAGAGAGAGAGAGAGAGAGAGAGAGAGAGAGAGAGAGAGAGAAGGGTGACTGAACTCCTCCCAGCAGTTCATCGCCCCAGCCAAGAACAGACCCTCGAGAGGCTGTTCTTCCTTGTATTGTTCATCATCATCAGCCCAAGAGGCAATCCACCACACCACACATAGGAGTAGGGTATTACACCACAACGGTGGTCGAACCAGTATAAACCTTGTGTCCCTCGTGTTATTCTTCCCATAGCTCAGACCTTAGCATGGCGGAGGGGTGCAGGTAGGTAGGAGGCGAAGTCTCCGCGCGCACCCCAGTGTTCGAACCTCAAGGGTTTGCCGGAACCCGAAATCCGACATTTGGCGTGCCAGGTAGGGGTGCGCCGGAATCCACCTTCTACCGCTTCGTGCCCCGTTGCGTCGTCATCACCATGTCCGGCGACCAGGCGGGCAACCCAGATCCATGGGCGGCGTGGCCCGCTCGCGCAGAACCGCTCGCCTCGGGCGACCCCGTGCCCCAGGCAGCTCGCGGTCCGTAGGGCACTGCGGGCCGCGGGCGACGCGGACAGGCTTCAACAGCTCCCACACCACGGCAGGCGCGGCCGGCAGCAAGGGCCTCCAATCACGCCGCGACCACGACATCGTACACCCACTGGGAGCAGGCGAACTCGAGGGCTGCGCTCATGGTGGCCCGAGAGCTGCTACAGTGCAGGCTGCTGGAGGGTGGCCGCGACGTGCTGTTGGAGCGGGTGGCGGAGCTCCTGGGCTTTGCCGCCTCGGGGGCTCACCCCTTCTGCACCCAGCTCCCATCTCAAGCCCAGGGCAGCCCGCGCGGGGGCTCCGTGCGCGCCCGCGGGCTCCAAGGCTACTCCAACGCCAGCGAAGCTATCAGCACCGGACCGGTGGCGGTGCTACCCCCGCTCCCGGTCCGTGAAGAAGAAGGACTCGACATGACCCGCGGCCCCAGCGGACAGCCGCGCTACCACCCCACGGTGGGCGCGTCAGGCAGGACCGCGTGGCACGCGGGGCACTGCGGCATGGCCTTCGGGATGGCGGCGCCAGAGGAATACGTGCCCCTCATGATGGACCAAGGACACCCTCACGAGAGCGAACAAGGCTCGCTCCTCAGCCCAAGCTGGGGGGACAAGGCGCCAGAAGCTGAGCCTTACCGGGAGCCCCGGGACGGTCCCACTGGCCACGCGGGAGGCAACGATTATCGGGTACCGCTAATTCTTCAGGAGCAGGCATACGCTAACCATGGATCGCAGGAGGTGCAGGTCGCCACAGTGAGCAGGTGCCCCGCTCCCACAGTTTCCTACCCCTCGGGATGAAGGCGCAGGGGGCTGCAGGAGAGGGGCCGGGATCCGACATCACCACCGCGGCGTTCGGAGCAAGGTGTTCTCAGGAGGTAGGCCCTCCGCTGGGGAGGTGCCTCAGGGCCTGCCCCCGGCAGAGGACCCGTGGTCGTCGGGGGAACCGCTGGCGACCGCTCTACCCCATCGGTGGCGTCCTGGTTTCCGGTCGTCATTGATGGCACTAGAGTGTGGCGCAAGGCGGGGCCCTCATCTGGCGATATGAAGCAAGGCCAGTACCTACGAAGAAGGCCCAGTGCCTGTGAAGCTCGCCGCCCCGTGACACTCTCATGTAATAATGAGTGGGGCTGTACACGCCCCCGAGTCTCAGGGGTGCCGGCCTCAGGCCCTGGGGCTCCCTCCCACGCCCAGTGGCAGCACTTAGCTCCGCGCTGGTGAGAAGACGTCCAAGACTAGACTAGGTGTCGGACGCGGCCTTTTGTTTGCTTTCGTTGCTTTTCCCTTTGGTTGTCGCTTTCCCCCACTGGATTCAAGTTGGATTTGAATTTGAGAGTTGCGTGTGTTCGGGGAAGGGGTGCTTAGTCTCATTCGAGCAATTTCTCACGTTTTGGTTACCACTTCACCTCAGCTGCCTCCCCTCGCGAGCCCCTCACGAGCCGGGTCAGGCCTAGCTTGCGCGTAGCCCAGACTGCCGCCGACGTGTCCTCTCAGGAGGGTGTTTTACTGCAGATCCTACGAAACCAATCAGGGAACACTCGAGACACCACAACCTCCCACAGGCTGCCTCAGGGCCAGCACGGGACAAAGGTAAACTAGCCGACCAGCGCGTCGCTTAGGCCAACCACTTGGCGCGGGCGCATGGGCAATGTAGCGTCTACTAATACGATGAACACAAGTTTTACATAAGGGGCTCCCCCTCCAAAATGCTCTCACTGCCATCAGGCCAAAACCTGAGTTTTATTCATGTAGGGTAAGGAAGTAGGAATGATACACAATCAGTCGGATAAATCCCCCAATGCGTTCTCAGGAGCACCACCCGAGCTGTTGCTGGCGTCGCTGAACTCGCCATCGCCGCCCTCGTCGGCCGCCACGATCACGTTGTCATTGTCTGAAGCGAAGGCCCTGATAAGAGCATCCACATTGTCTTCCACCCAGTGCGCCAGATCGCCTCGGACGGCCTGGGGGACTGGGGCGATGGCGGCGTCAAAATCAAAGTGGGGATCCATGTTCTGGAGGTGGCTGAAGACGCGAGAAAAGGCGCGCCCGAGCAGGGCGCGGCTCCTCTCCTCCACCAACCTGTCAGCCCTGACCGACCACGCCTCCAGCTGCGTCACCACGTCAGTGAAGAACTGAAGATTGCCAGCATAGTTGACTGTGTGCGGCTCGCCAACAGCCGCCTCACAGATGTTGCCCAAGGCTGTGTTGGCTCTCTCCCGGAGCATGGTGAGCATGGGGCCATGCTCATGCTCCAGGATCCACCGCTGACGTATCTCATCCGCATTCTGGCCCGCGACAACCTCAGCCTCCTCCACCCGCTGGCGGAGAAGGAGCACCTCGGCCTGGGAGGCGGTTAACTCACCTTGCGCCACCTCAAGAGCGGCCCGGAAAGCATCGGCCCGCCGCGTCGCCTCCTCCAGCTTGGCCCTCAAGGCAGCAGTCCTGCCTTGAGCTTCGGCCTAGATCAACCCCAGCTTGTCTTCGAACTCATGCTCGAAGTTCAAATGCGCCATCGCCACTCGACGTCCGACCTCCTCCAGGACGCGGGCTTCCTGTGCAGCAATATCATCCTCCGCCTGCGTCACCAATCGCTCCCTCGTCTCCAGACGCTCGTACTCACGGGTATGTTCGGCGGCTTCCAGCGTCAGCGCCTCCTCACGCTTCTGGAGCTATGCTGAGTCACCAGAGGCCACCTTCATCGACGCGAGGGCTGCCTCGTGCAGCTCCACCTACTCCTCCAGTGAGTGGCACCAGGCCAGGAGCTCCCGAGCCCGCTCGTCCGCCGCCGTTCGCCGCCGGTCAGCTTCCCGAGCCTCCTCAGCGGCCCAAGATCGGGCCTCCTGAGAGGCCACCAGCGACGCCTTGGCCTCTGCGTCGTCAAGATCGCACTGACAGCGCGCAAGGGCGATGGCGCCCTTCAGCTCGCGCCTCTCTGCAGCCAGGCGCAGGCCCTCGGCCTCAAGGCGCGCGTCTTCATCGGCAAGCTCCTCTCCAAGCAGGCTTACCGCGTCAGCCGCCCTTCGAAGGAATCCTTGGCAGAGAGCGCGACGCTCCCGAGCGCGCTCGAGCACGTCTTCCACACCATCATCTGCCCCAAGCAAGCGTCGGGGCCACGAGTCAGCACCCCCCTCCGGGCTGGGGGCTGGGGGCTGCCACCTTCGCGATGGCCGGGCACGCCGCGTCAGAAGCCCGGCCTGGGGCCAGCCCGTCCCCAGGTGAAGAGCGTAGGAAGCACCTCAGCCAATTGTAGTCCACGACCAGGCAAGAAGCCCATGGCAGGCTGGCTATGCCACGAGAAGGCCCGCGAAGGATCGCAGGTGCGCGGGGCCACGATACGCCTCGGGACAGTTCGCCTCGTCGATCGCCCTCACCACAAGGGCTCCACTGCTTGAAGCGCTTGAAGACGGTGGAGGGGGCGAAGCCAAGGGGGACGGCTCCTCAGCCGTCTCCACAAGCTCGTCTGGAAGGGGCCTGCGGAGCAAGGGTCAGTAAGAGCAACAGAAGGATCGGGAGCTGGGAAAGGAGAAGGCTTACTCATCAGTGGCGAAGTACTTCCTACGCTTCAGCAGGCGACAAGGGTAATCGTTGCCTAGGGCCTCCCTTCTCTTCCGGAGGGCCTCAAAGTCCACGCGGAAGCAGCCTAAGAGTTGGGCGCAGGGATCAACCTGCGACGAAGATGGAGCGTCAAGGCGATCTGCGTCAGGGGCGCCTGCCTGATGTGCGCCACCAATCGCCTCGCCAAGAGAAGCCGCCGGAGCCTCAGTGGCCTCGGTCGTAGGCGTAGAGGGCAGCTACTTGTCACCCTCAGCCTCAGCGACACGGGCCCCAATAACTGCTTCCTCATGAGCATCGCCCGACGCTGTCATCCTGCCGGGAGCCCCCTCGGCCTCTGGCGCCTCATGCCTCCCTGCTCCGCCACTTGAGGAAGAGTCGCCTTGGCCGACTGGAAGGGCAGTCACCACCACTGGGTTCTCGCGAGGCCCCAAGGGGCCGGCGGGGCGCGGCCCCCACTCATCGAAGATAGGCATCTGCCTCACAAAATTGCCCCTGCTCTGGCAGAGGTACAACAAGGCCCCTCCCTGCTGGATGCTGCCAGGGTTGGGGTCCCCCGTCAGGGTCAAGAGCACCGTCCTCAGCACTTCAGGCATCAGGTCCTCTTCCTGGAGCCTCATACGATCATCACGCCCGCTGAAGGCCCACATCCGGAAGGAGTGGCATTGGAGAGGAGCATCGCGGCGTAGCAGGAACTCCTTCACCACCTTGGGCGTTGTCACGCCAAGCGACCTCAAGAACGCGAAGCGGTGCCAGACGAAGACGAGCCGGGGGCTCTCAAGCGTCTCCTGGCCCCAGCCCGAATTGGGGACAGCAGGCGAAGTTGGCTCCGACAGCAGGGGGCTGGGCACCCCAGCATCCACATACAGCCACCGCTCGCGGAACCCAGCCGCGGGCGGAGGGAGCTTGAAGTCAATCCCAGAGGCCGCCGTCTCAGACGCGGCAATGAAGCTCACACATGCCCAACATTGGGTAGGGTCAACAAGGCGCAGCGAGAAGAAGTGGTGCAGTAAGGCAACCGAAGGAAGGATGCCCATCATAGCCTCGCAAACAAAGGCGAAGACCGAAAGGAGGGTGATGGATTCAGGACCCAGGTGCATCATGTGGATCTGATAGTGGGAAAGCACGGCATTGAAGAAGTCAGAAAAGGGAGGAACCAGACCCGCCCACAGGGCGTCGGCAAAATACGGGACCTCGGTGACTATCCTATCGATGGAGAAGTGGGACGCAGGCCAGGCCGTCGTCCTCCCGCACTCGTTGAAGATAGTGGCCAGAGCCCAGCTGACCTTCCCCAAGCCCTCAGCGGGGGACGCCAACGGCGGCGAGCAAGGTGGAGACATGGGTTTCTTCCCTCTTCCCTTCTTCGTCAGAGCCATGGCGATGGGGAAGGGGGGGAAGGTTTGGGATTGGGTTGAAAACAGAAGCCGGAGTTCGAGCGGAGGAAGAACAGAGGGTGCTCAAGCAACAGAAAGGGGAACGGCTGTGTACGACTACGGGTCCGCCTAGCATGGCGCAAAATAAGGAGGGCGTGGGGGAACAGTGTCGCCCACATTCAATCAACCGCCACGCGGCGCCTAGGGCCGCAGGCTGTTAGGGCCCGCGGTGCTTCGCTCTTGCCCTTCCGCCTCCCTGCGCGGCCAAGTTTGGGCGTGCCTTGGGCCCGGGGGCTACTGTCGGCGTTCTGGGAACGGGGGTCCCCAGACTTGCTTGCCTGCGGCCTGCGGTGTGGCTCAAAGGGGGGCCCAGCACGGCCCATCTTCATCAACACAGACCCGAGACCCTCGCGAGGGGCCAGGCCTCGCGGGGCGGACGACACGGAGCTTCCTCAGGCACGGCCTCATCAGGATGGCTCGCGAGGAGGCGGAGAGATCAAGGCGGGGTACCTCACGAGGTGCCCGTGACGCAAGCCATGACGACCAAGGGCGCCAGGCGGGTGCCAGCCCGCGCAGTGTCCTCCTTTCCTCTTTGGTGCAAAGGGGGCAAGCGCAGCCGCGGAGTACCGAGGCATCAGGCATAGGTTGTCATTTCGGTGCAACAAGACCAAGACCAGAAGGACTGCAAGACGGAGGTCGTCGTGGAGCCCAAGACGGCGTCACCACCAGAGCTTTGCGCAGGCGAAGACTACTTTTGTCAACGTAGCTAGTACTAGCTGTCCCCCTTCAAATTAGCCCACCATTGTTGGCTCCCTTCCCGCTCGATATTTGGGAAGAGGACCAGGGCCTCTATAAATAGGACCAACCACCCGCAGGAGGGGGCAACTGAGTGAGAAGTTAGAGGTGGGAGACCGAGAGAGAGAGAGAGAGAGAGAGAAGGGTGACTGAACTCCTCCCAGTAGTTCATCGCCCCAGCCAAGAACAGACCCTCGCGAGGCTGTTCTTCCTTGTATTGTTCATCATCATCAGCCCAAGAGGCAATCCACCACACCACACACTGGAGTAGGGTATTACACCACAACGGTGGCCCGAACTAGTATAAACCTTGTGTCCCTCGTGTTATTCTTCCCATAGCTCAGACCTTAGCGTGGCGGAGGGGTGCAGGTAGGTAGGAGGCGAAGTCTCCGCGCGCACCCCAGTGTTCGAACCTCAAGGGTCTGCCGGAACCCGAAATCCGACAGAATAGACAAGGTTGCTTCTTCGTGGACCCTTCGTGGGTGGAGCCCTCCGTGGACTCGCGCAGCTGTTACCCTCCGTGGGTTGAAGTCTCCATCAACGTGGATGTACGATAGCACCACCTATCGGAACCACGACAAAAACATCCATGTCTCCAATTGCGTTTGAATACTCCAAACCCTTCTCTTTACATTCTTGCAAGTTGCATGCTTTACTTTACGCTGCTCATATACTCATTGCATGCTTGCTTGATATGTATTGTGTTTGTTAAACTTGTGCTTAAACTCCACTTAAACTTAAGAATATTTAAAACTGCAACTTTTGGCACTTAGTGTCTAATCACCCCCCCTCTAGACACCTCTTCTCGATCCTTTCAATTGGTATCAGAGCTTTGGTTTCCATTGCCTTGGTTTAAACACCATTAGAGGAAGATGGATGTGTCTACTTTGGGGAGTGAGGGAGTCCTGGATTAGGGGGTGTTCGGATAGCCGGACTATACCTTCAGCCGGACCCCTGGACTATGAAGATACAAGATTGAAGACTTCGTCCTGTGTCCGGGAGGGACTTTCCTTGCGTGGAAGGCAAGCTTGGCGATACGGATATGCAGATCTCCTACCATTGTAACCGACTCTATGTAACCCTAACCCTACCCGGTGTCTATATAAAGCGGAGGGTTTTAGTCCATAGGACAACATACACATGAACAATCAAACCATAGGCTAGCTTCTAGGGTTTAGCCTCCTCGATCTCGTGGTAGATCTACTCTTGTACTACCCATATCATCAATATTAATCAAGCAGGACATAGGGTTTTACCTCCATCGAGAGGGCCCGAACCTGGGTAAAACTTCGTGTCCCTTGTCTCCTGTTACCATCCGGCCTAGACGCACAGTTAGGGACCCCGTACCCGAGATCCGCCGGTTTTGACACCGACATTGGTGCTTTCGTTGAGAGTTCCTCTGTGTCGTCGCTGTCAGGCTCGATGGCTCCTACGATCATCAATAGCGATGCAGTCCAGGGTGAGATCTTCCTCCCCGGACAGATCTTCGGCTTCGGCGGCCTCGCACTGCGGGCCAATTCGCTTGGCCATCTGGAGCACATCGAAAGCTACGCCCCTGGCCGTCAGGTCAGATTTGGAAGTTTAAACTACACGGCTGACATCCGCAGGGACTTGATCTTCGACGGATTCGAGCCACTGCCGAGCGCGCCGCACTGTCACGACGAGCATGATCTAGCTCTGCCGCCAAACGGTGCCCTGGAGGCCGCACCCGCATCGGCTCCGACCCTTAATTCGGAGCCAACTGCGCCGATCGAGGATGGGCGGTTGGACGCCACCCCGGGGGCTGCGACCCCAATGGCGATTGAGCCGAACACCAGCCCCGTACTCTGCGAGACTCGTGACTCCAAGGATCCGGACTCCTCTCTAGACTCCGAACCCTCCACGCCCCTGCCAATCGAATCCGATTGGGCGCCGATTATGGAGTTCACTTCCGCGAACATCTTTCAGCACTGTCCTTTGGGCGATATCCTGAAGTCAGTGAAGTCTCTCTCTTTATCAGGAGAGCCCTAGCCGGACTATGGTCAGCAAGATTGGGATGCGGACGATGAAGAAATTCAAAGCCCACCCACCACCCACTTTGTAGCCACTATCAACGATTTAACCGACATGCTCGACTTCGACTCCGGAGACATCGACGGTATGGACGCCGATGAAGGAGACGATTAAGAACCAGCGCCTATTGGGCCCTGGAACGCCACCTCGTCATATGACGTATACATGGTGGACGCACCAAAAGATGACGACGAAGAGCGGAAGGACGCACCGAAGGCTTGTTCCCTCGAAAAGCAGTCAAAGCGGCGACACAAGCGCCGGCCCAAATCCCGCCTCGACAGAACTAGCGATCACACAGACCCAGCGCTGGAGCAGGGCGAACCTCTGCCGGACAACGGCAATCCGGATAATCAAACCGAATAAAAAATCCTATCAAGGATAATGGTCCGGACGACATAACGCCGGACAGACACCCGGAGCAACAGACTGCCCGTAAAAGGCTTGTTGCCACCGCGAGGAGCCTGAAAAAGCAAAAGCAAATGCTCAAGGCCGCGCAAGACACACTCCAATTCAGATGGAGTAAAATACTCAGCACTGCAGCAAGGTACAGCGACAATCGCCCCTTCAAGAGCTACCCGAAGCGGAAGCTGCTACCCGAATTCGATGAGGAGGCCTCAGCACCCCCACAACCAAATATCGAAGCAGCCACCTGGTCGGATAGACGACCCCTCTACCAATATAGAGCGGCATACAACGCCACTCACCATACAACACGCAACCAATGCGAGGGCTCGCACCCAAAGGACGGTGTAACAAGATCCATCTATGGACCACGCAAGCATGCCCCAACATACAATGCAATACAACAAACATCCGAACAACGCAGTACACCCAGCTATAGGGGTGCCGCACACCCCCTATGTTTCATCGATGAGGTGCTGGACCATGAATTTCCAGAAGGATTCAAGCCCGTAAACATAGAGGCATACGACGGAACAACAGACCCTGGGGTCTGGATTGAGGACTACATCCTTCATATCCATATGGCTCGAGGATATGATCTCCACGCCATCAAGTACCTACCCCTCAAGCTCAAAGGGCCAGCTCGTCACTGGCTCAAAGGACTCCCCGAAAGCTCCATCGGAAGTTGGGAAGAGCTCGAAGACGCCTTTCGGGCAAATTTTCAAGGGACTTATGTCCGACCTTCGGATGCGGACGATTTGAGTCATATAACTCAATAGCCCGGAGAGTCAGCCCGAAAGCTTTGGAACAGGTTTCTTACTAAAAAGAACCAGATTGTCGACTGTCCGAACGCTGAAGCCTTAGCAGCTTTCAAGCATAGCGTCCGTGACGAATGGCTCGCCAGACACCTCGGCCAAAATAAGCCGAGAACGATGGCCGCATTAACAAACCTCATGACCCGCTTTTGCACGGGGGAGGACAGCTGGCTAGCCAGATGCAGCACCAGCGAGCCCAGTACATCTGAAGTTAGAGATGGAAACGGGAAATCACGGTGCAACAACAATAACAAACGCCGGAATAAAGAAGACAGCACGAAGGGCATGACAGTAAATGTCGGATTCAAAAGCTCTCGGTCAGGTCAAAAGCCGCCTAAAGGCACCAGGGATGAACTGTCCAGCCTCAACAAAATTCTGGACCAAGTATGTCAGATCCATAGTACCCCTGGTAAACCTGCTAATCATACCCACAGAGAATGTTGGGTCTTCAAGCAGTCCGGCAAGCTCAACGCCGTACATAAGGGGGGGATACACCAAGTGAAGACGAGGACAAGCCTCCCAAGCAAGACACGGCGGAACAAAAGAAATTTCCACCAGAAGTCAAAACAGTAAACGTGTTACGCATAATCAAGGGAAAAAACAATACGGCACTCCCAGGAAAGTATACCCAAGTGCCTATCACTATGAAGTCCTGCCACTGGTCATCTCAACCGATCACTTTCAACCATCGCGATTACTCAGCAAGTATCCGACACGCAGGATGGGCTGCCCTGGTATTGGACCTAGTAATCGGTGAATATCACTTCACAAGGGTCTTGATGGACGGCAGCAGTAGCCTAAACCTAATATATCAGGATACAATCCGCAGGATGGGGTTAGACCCAACACAAATTTGCCTTAGCAATACTACCTTTAAAGGAGTAACGCCAGGCCCAGGGGCTTGTTGTACGGGCTCCCTCTTACTACAAGTTATATTCGGCTCCCCCGATAACTTCCGTCGCGAGCATTTAACTTTCCACATCGCTCCGTTTCAAAGTGGCTATCAAGCACTGCTCGGACGCGAAGCTTTCGCTCGCTTTAATGCAATACCGCACTACGCCTCCTTCACACTCAAGATGCCCGGTCCACGTGGCATCATTACAGTGCACGGAAATATCAAGCGATCTCTGCGCGCCGAAGAGAGTGAGGCTGCCTTGGCCGCCGCACACTAAAGGCGCCGGAACAAACGAAAGCATCCAATAGGTTGTCAAGACCTCAGATACAACTAATCAAGCCCGGCACCGCTATTTATACAGAAATAAGTGGTCACACCCCTATTTGTCAATACAAGGGGCTCAATGCGCGCAGACAAGTGGCAATTTCTTATCATCTTGAATTACGCATGGTTTCTTTAAAAACTACCTTTTTGCATGACAACTTTTTCACTTAACTTCCTCTCTTTTACAGACGATCATCGTGCTACACCCGTCTAGGATACGGCACAACAGAGACACAGGCGCAGACATGCAGCAGGGACCCGTTCCAAGGATTCTTTTTAGATTAAGACCCTGCGTAAACCTTTTTTACTGTCTCTTGTTGATACATATCCACCATTGAGAAGGATGCTGACGTCTTGGCATGTGGCCACGCCAGAACGATGCACATACCTGGACACAAGGGGCTTCTTACAAAGGCCATTATTTAGGCCCGGTTTATACCACAAAGACCGAATACCTTAGGGAGTGTTCGGTGTCGCGAGTTTGGCCCTATATGCATCAGCTCCGAATCATTATCTTTAGTCAAATGTTGGGTTTGCCCGGCTCCTGTGTTTTGGTGCCTTACGTTCCGCTTTACCAGCTAAGGTAGCACCAGGAGAACTACTGCTATTGTGCCCTGGTTCATCCGGACGAGCACCTCAGTAGAGAAAGCCGAAAACTGACTGTCATGATATAGCGTGAGACTGGTCAACCACTCGATGACCTTGGGAATGTTAGAATTCCTCCGCCTTAACGAAGGGCCGTTTTTCGGCCAGGCATGTACGCACCCCGGAACCGGGAGAGTGCGGAGCCACCAGGGGCTATCTAGTAGCCCCACTGTCAAACTCCTATGGCTAAGTGAAAGTGCTAAAGCATTATAGTCCGGTTGCCTCGCTCGCTCCGCTATCACCTCCTTAATAGGACCAAGACGTTGGGTTAAGTGTGAACGCGTGTTTTTGCGAGCACCTCCGCATTATATGCGTGGGGGCTGAAGCCAACGACTGCAATCTTTCAGGTTATACACATGTATACATAAACGGCCGCCCAGGAGGCATCATATTACTTTCAGGCAAAAGTATAAAAATAGCCTTATAAAAATTTATAAAAGCATTTTGCTTACAATGAGATTACATATCATTCAAACATAATATTTTTTGAGCAATGGGTCTCTATCAAATGGGCACCCTCAAGAACTTCTTCAAAATAGTGCTCAGCAGCCTTTCGACCTATAGCCGAATCCCGCGCTGCAACATTGGTAGCATCCATCTCCGCCCAGTATGCCTTAACACGGGCAAAGGCCATCCGTGCACCCTCTATGCACGCCGACCTCTTCATCGCATTAATGCGCGGCACCACGTCAAGGAACTGCTGCACCAAGCTAAAATAGCTGTTCGGTTTTGACCTTCCCGGCCACAGCTGGTCCACAACAGACCTCCTAGAGAGTCCGGACAACCTGTTTAGTTTGGCCCATTCAGCTAATTGGTCAGTCAATGAAAGTGGACGCTCGGGAGAATGGAATTGTCTCGAAAATAGCTGGTCTACTCCACGGTCTGTCTGACCCTGGAAGTACTTGGCCGCATCGGCAGCGCTCGCCGCCAAATCCATATACACATCCTCCGAACTCCACAGCCGATCCAAAGGGGCATACCGTGGATCTCCGAATTTCCTCCGCAACATAAAAGATTTCCTAGCTACAATATCCCCGGCTTCCCGCAACTCCTCCTTCTTTGCCCTCATAGCAGAGCGGAGATCCTTTTTCGTCGCAGCAACCTTCTCAAGGTCCGATGCCTTCGCTTGGTTTTCCTTTCCGAGAACCCGACAACGGTCGGCGGCGGCTTTTAATTCCACAGCCATCTTGGCCATCTTGTCTCGGGTCTCGCCATGCGCGGCCTTCTTGGCTTGCAACTCTTCGGCCGCCTTCACAGCAGCTGCATTACCTAACCTTGCTTGTTCCTTGGCTCGGGCAAGTTCTGCCCGCAAGGCTTCAACAGTGGCAGCTCCATCTGCAGTCACAACATATTTAAGATACTGGTATCATGCTGCTCTTCCTATGTGGAGTTTACCAGATATTGACACTTACCCTATGCCTCGTCAAGCCTTTTGTTAACAAGCTCGATGTCGGCGTCTGCCGCATCCAACTACCGTTCTAAATGGGCAAACTCGCTAGTCCGGCTAGCCACCGGAGCTTCCATCACCTGCACATAGAGGTAGTATGGTTATTAGCTAGGAATATGATCCTCTGTTCGTTGCCGTTTCCGACGACAACCAGAGTCTCAGGGGCTACTATCTACATAGGGCACACCTAGCATGTGCAGGACTATCATACATTCTTTTACGTACCTCAAAGCCTGTCAGTAGACTCATAAAAGCTTCATGCAATCCGCTTTCGGCAGACGATATTCTCTCCATCACTGTATTCATCAGCACACGGTGTTCATCTAAGATGGCCGCTCGCCCCACCAAATGCAGAACATCCGATCGCACACTAGACGGTGCCGGACTCTTTTGTCTGCTCTCTTTGGGAGCCGGACATTGGGAGCTTCGAGGGTCAACGGGATTATCTTCTGGCCTCACCGGACTCGAAGAGGCCCTCCGGGACGACACTTCAGGGTCGCCCGCTTCCGGAGCGGAGGAGTCCGGAGGAGGCGTTTCGCTCTCCATCATCTCTGGAAGAATATCCCCCGAAGATGAGCTCATTTGAGAGGGGCTAAGGCCCGAACTGCAAAAAAATATGCGGTGGTTATCTTCTCAGAAGAAAAAGATGGCATATCTATACTATCAAAGGTGTTTCGGGTCGCTTACAACTCATGGGAGGATTGATCCCCCCGCGGAATTTGTGCGGCAACAACGCCCCCCAAGGTGGGACCCTCTGTGGGAGACTTCTTCTCCCGTTTGGAAGCTTCTGCTTCCGAATCCCTGAGCGCAGTCCTTTTTCTCTTCTGGTCGCCTTCCCTCATGGAGACGCTCGCTCCCTCGGCTAGAATGGGCAGCGTTGGGGGCCCGCGTCCGCCCGCATTATCATCCACAATATCTTCCTTCAAGGGCTCCCGGTAAGGTGCGGTCTGGAGCATCTTTTCCAATACCGGATTTTCCAAACCCTCAGGGAGGGGGGCCGAACACCGAATCAACTTCGCCTTTGTTAGCCAGTCCTAGTCAAAAATCAAACTCTCAGAGATAACTTCGTAACAAAGTAGAGAAAGTATGTTCGGTTGGAAGATGCCTTACCTGTTCGGCGGTGCGGTTGTTACTCAGGCCCACGTCCTCGGTGATTTCCGGACACTCCGTCTGAGGTCCGAAGAATGATTTGTACATCTCCTCATGCGTCAGGCCGAGAAAATTTTGAATGGCACGCGGTCCCTCGGGATTGAACTCCCACAGACGAAGAGGCAGGCATTTGCAAGGCTGGACTTGATGAACCAGCATAACATGTATCACTGCAACCAAACTGAAATCTCCATTGAAGAGATCTCGAACGCGGCCTTGCAGTATAGGCACGTCCTTGACTGGCCCCCAGCTCAGGCCTCTGCTGATCCATGACATCAGTTGTGGTGGGGTGCCCGAGCGGAAAACAGGGGGGCGCCCACTTGGCACTTCTAGGAGCCGTGATGTAGAACCACTCCTGTTGCCACAATTCAGACACCTTTAGGATGGAACATTTGGGCCACGGAGCTCCCTCCATCTTGCGTATTGAGGCACCTCCACACGCTGCATGCTCCCCCTCGACCAACTTCGGCTTCACTTCAAAGGTCTTGAGCCATAGGCCAAAGTGAGGGGTAACCCGGAGGAAGGCCTCGCACACGATAATAAATGTCGTGATATGAAGAAAGGAGTCCGGAGCTAGATCATGAAAATCTAGCCCGTAGTAAAACATCAAGCCCCTGCCGAAAGGATCCAGGGCAAGGCCTAGGCCTCGGAGGAAGTGGGAGACGAACACGACATTCTCGTTGGGTTCGGGGGTGGGCACGGTCTGCCCTTGGGGAGGCAGCCAATGCAAAATCTCGGCGGTCAGATATCTGGTCTCCCTCAACTTCTTGATGTCTTCTTCCGTGACGGAGGAAGGCATCCATCGGCCTAGAAGGCTAGATCCGGACATGACTGGAGGTACGGAGCACCTGACCTGAACTTCGGGCGTTTGAGCTTGAGATAGGGGAAGGATTCAATTGAGCACGGGAGGGAAAAATAAAAGCCTTGTCCCCTTTATAAAGAGGGTGAATATCAAGCGTCCTCTCCGTGTCCGCTTGGACTTGCCTATAATCTAGGAGTCCTAAAAGCGGTTGGGTTACCCACGCCCGTATTGATGAGAATCCCGGAATAAGGGGACACAATCTCTGCTTTAACAAGACGTGCCAAGGAAACCACCTCGCATAACACACGGAGATGGGACAGTAAAACGGTTCGAATAAAAGCTTGGCTGTGGTGTGATATCGCACCACGGAATACGTCAACAGATTAGATTTGTGTAAATATTATTCTCTCTATGGCAATATGTGGAAACTTATTTTGCAGAGCCGGACACTATCTTTGCGTTCAAAATCTTCTATGAAGTACTTGGAGGAGGAACCCGCCTTGCAATGCCGAAGACAATATGCTCGTCGGACTCGTCGTCATTGAAGCCTGGTTCAGGGGCTACTGAGGGAGTCCTGGATTAGGGGGTTTTCGGATAGCCGGACTATACCTTCAGCCGGACTCCTGGACTATGAAGATACAAGATTGAAGACTAAGTCCCGTGTCCGGGAGGGACTTTCCTTGGCGTGGAAGGCAAGCTTGGCGATACGGATATGCAGATCTCCTACCATTGTAACCGACTCTATGTAATCCTAACCCTACCTGGTGTCTATATAAACCGGAGGGTTTTAGTCCGTAGGACAACATACACATGAACAATCATACCATAGGCTAGCTTCTAGGGTTTAGCCTCCTCGATCTCGTGGTAGATCTACTCTTGTACTACCCATATCATCAATATTAATCAAGCAGGACGTAGGGTTTTACCTCCATCGAGAGGGCCCGAACCTGGGTAAAACTTCGTGTCCATTGTCTCATGTTACCATCCGGCCTAGACGCACAGTTCGGGACCCCCTACCCGAGATCCGCCGATTTTGACACCGACAGGGAGTCTTAGACATAGAGTGCCTATTCTTGATGGAGAGTATTTTCATGAGTGGAAAAATGAAATGCTTGAGATTTGCAATGAATATCATTTGAACAAGTACATTACTAGCCCTTGTGCACCTCATGTTGATCCTTTGCACCCTACCCTAGATGAAGATATTGACATGATTCGCAATCTTAGAATTGTTGAGCTCATCATTAGAGGCTTGCCTAGAAACTTGATTAGATGTTTGCCTACCCTCAAGTGTGCCTACACCATATGGAAATTTCTTGAGGAACTCTTTCCTAATTACTCCTTGAAATATCTAGATGAAATCCTCCATAAGTCTATTGCTTTCATTAAGATGAGTTCCAATGATCCCAAATTTGGCGACTGCTTATTTGAGCTTACTAATCTTACGAGTGCCAAAGGAGATGTTGGAATCATTAGCAATATCATTTCTAGAGCTATTAGAATTCATAAAGATAACTATAGAAATGATCATTTATCTAATGAATTGCCCTCTCTAGGAATTGATCAATCACAAGATGATGTTGAACATGAATACTCGGATGAGGATGATGATGATGATGATGATGATGATGATGATAGTGACTATGATTTCGATGATACGATGAGACACTTTGGTCTTATGGCAAATCTTCACGGCTACATGGCTGGAGGAAAGGAATGGGTCCTTGATAGTGGATGTACTGATCATATGACCAGAGATAAAGATATGTTCCGTGAGCTTGCTGAAAACGACGGCCCTCGAAAATATGTCACTTTTGGTGATAATTCAAAGGGTAAGGTGGTTGGCCTTGGTAAGGTGGCCATCTCACATTATAGCTCCATACAAAATGTCATGCTCGTTGAATCCCTTGGATACAATTTACTTTCAGTTTCTAGACTTGCGGATTTCGGTTTCAATGTCTTATTCACTGAAGTAGATTGCCAAGTGTTTCATAGAGACAATCATAAAATGGTCTTTACCGGTATACATAGAGGAGATCTTTACATTGTTGATTTCACTAAAAAGGCTCAACCTAGAACTTGCTTAATTACCAAATCTTCTAAAGGCTGGTTGTGGCATAGAAGACTAGGTCATGTTGGTATGCGAAATCTTGATAAGCTTATTAAAGGTGATCATATCCTTGGAATAAAAGATATCATATTTGACAAGGATAGACTTTGTAGTGCTTGTCAAGCAGGGAAACAAGTTGGAGGAAGTCACCGCGCGAAGAGCATCATGACCACAAGAAGACCACTCGAGCTATTTCACATGGATCTCTTTGGTCCAAATGCCTACAAGAGTCTCGGTGGTAACTCATTTGGTCTAGTCATAGTTGATAATTTTTCAAGATTTACTCGGGTGTTCTTTCTTGATGACAAATCGCAGGTCCAAAAGATCTTCAAAAACTTCGCTAGGAAGGCCCAAAATTAGTTTGACGTGAAGATCAAGAAGGTTCGGAGCGACAACGGAACGGAGTTCAAGAACGCAAATGTGGACACCTTTCTTGACGAAGAAGGGATTTCACACGAGTTCTTGGCTACGTACACACCTGAACAAAATGGAGTTGTTGAAAGGAAAACCGGACTCTTATCGAGATGGCAAGAACGATGCTTGATGAGTACAAAACGCCAAAGCACTTTTGGGCGGAAGCGGTTGAGACAGCTTGTCATGCAATAAATCGCTTGTATCTTCACAACCTACTCGGCAAGACAGCATACGAGCTCCTCACCGGTAACAAACCCCAAGTTGGATACTTTCGAGTATTCGGCTCAAAGTGCTACATTCTTGATAAGCATCATCGTTCTAAATTTGCTCCTAAATCTCATGAAGGTTTCCTACTTGGTTATGGCTCAAACTCTCACACTTACCATGTCTACAACAATTTCACCCAAAAGGTTGAAGAGACGGTAGATGTGAAGTTTGATCAATCTAACGGCTCGCAAGTAGGGCAATTGCCAATTGATGTAGGAGACAAAGACCCTTCGGAAGCAATTCAAGACTTGTCCATTGGCAAGATTCGTCCAACGGAAGTGAAGGAGAGTACCTCGTCTGTCCAAGTGGAAGCTTCTACCTCACGACAAGGTGAACCAAGAGTTGATACAGAAGCATCCACAAGTGGGACACGCCAAGATGAAGAAAACGAGGAAGAGCACCAAGATGAACATCAACAACCTCCTTCTCCACCACGACAAGAGAACGACAACGTCAACAATGAAGAAGGCCAAGAAGAAGCACAAGATGAAGAGGATGTTCCACCCCGACCCAAGCAAAAGCTTTCACGAGTTCGAGCAAGAATTGCTAAGGATCATCCCGTCGAGCAAATCTATAATGATATCCAAACCGGGAGAATCACTCGCTCTAAAACTCGTTTAGCTAACTTTTGTGAACATTACTCATTCATCTCTAGCATTGAACCTATGAAGGTTGAAGAAGCATTGGAGGATCTGGACTGGATAAACGCTATGCATGAAGAGCTACACAACTTTGAGAGAAATCAAGTGTGGACATTGGTCGAGAAGCCCGACAACAACCACAACATCATTGGTACCAAATGGGTGTTTCGCAACAAGCAAGATGAAGATGGACAAGTGGTTCGCAACAAAGCACGTCTCATCACCCAAGGCTACACACAAGTTGAAGGTATGGACTATGGTGAGACATATGCTCCCGTTGCTAGACTTGAGTCCATTTGCATCTTACTTGCTTATGCTAATCACCATGATACTTGTACCAAATGGACATTAAACGTGCTTTTCTAAATGGCAAAATTGAGGAAGAAGTTTATGTTAAGCAACCTCCCGGCTTCGGCAATCCTAAGAAACCTAATCATGTTTACAAACTTCACAAAGCCCTTTATGGTCTTAAACAAGCTCCTAGAGCATGGTATAAATGCTTGACCAAGTTCCTTACTAAAAAAGGCTTTGAAATTGGTAAAATTGATTCTACTCTTTTTACTAAAAGGGTTAATGGAGAACTATTTGTGTGCCAAATTTATGTTGATCATATCATATTTGGTTCAACTAACCCTCATTTTAGTGAGAAGTTTGGAAAGCTAATGTCGGAGAAGTTTGAGATGTCTATGATGAGTGAACTCAAATTCTTTCTCGGTTTGCAAATCAGGCAAACTAAGGAAGGTACCTTTGTCTCTCAAACGAAGTACACCAAGGACTTATTCAAGAAGTTCAATATGCAAGAATGCAAAGGTATGACTACACCCATGCCTACTAGTGGACATCTTGATTTGACCAAAGATGGTGAACCGGTTGATCAAAAGGTTTATCGCTTTATGATTGGTTCATTGTTATATCTATGTGCCTCTCGTCCCGATATTATGCTAAGTGTGTGCATGTGTGCACGATATCAAGCTGCTCCTAAAGAGTGTCATCTTAAGGCTGTGAAAAGGATAGTGAGATACCTAATCCATACACCAGATTTTGGCATTTGGTATCCCAAGAGGTCCTCTTTCGATCTTGTTGGCTACTCCGATTCAGACTATGCCGGAGACAAGGTTGATAGAAAATCCACTTCGGGTACTTGTCAATTCCTTGGTAGATCTCTTGTGTCTTGGTCTTCCAAGAAACAAAACTCGGTATCCTTATCCACCGCCGAAGCAGAATACATTGCCGCTGGTTCATGTTGTGCTCAATTACTTTGGATGACCCAAACTCTTAAAGATTATGGGATATATGTGAAACATGTTCCGTTGCTATGTGACAATGAAAGTGCTATTAAAATTGCTCACAATCCCGTGCAACATTCTCGAACCAAGCATATTGAAGTTCGTCATCATTTCATTCGAGATCATGTTGCAAAAGGGGACATTAACCTTAAGCATGTTCATACCGATAAGAAATTGGCAGATATATTCACTAAACCACTTGATGAGAAAGTGTTTTGCAGGTTGAGAGGTGAATTGAACATCATTGATGCTTCAAACTTGGAGTAGGAACTCCATTTGATACATGCGGGGCATGAGCCTATGACTAATCCTCGATATTTCTCCTATAATGCTATTCATATGTCTTGGATATAGTTGTACCTTGCATGTTATCTAACCCGTGTAGGTACTTGGTTGAATCTAAATCTATGAGATTGCAACTCACTCACATCTTGAGCAATTTCTGCATCACCAAGTCTCTACACAATGGTGGTTGAAGACAAGGAAGCACGAAACAATTCAAACATATCCTTTGGAAAATTCTATGTTGAGTCTCATGATTGTCATTTTGGATACACAAGTGCTCTTCCTTGCAAAGCTAACCCATGTAGGTAGATGAACTCAAAATCCAAGTGGTGCTCCCAACTCTTGATGAACTACATCAATCTTGAGCAACCCACACAAGTTCAACTACATGTGCAAGATCAACACCACCACCCAAGGTATGTTATTCCATCTTAGAGAAGCTTTACTCCAAGTCATGAGTCAAAGCAACTCGACAAGATGCGAATACATCAAGATGCTTAAACAAAAAATGGTAACCCCATTTTGAGCTTAAACAATGAGTATGACCTATGATCAAGTTCTCTCACTTGACTCCTAAGTCAACATACTCTAACATATGTGACTTTGTCACCGACCATTTCTAGATGAAGTTCTCTAGTGTTTCTTCGTGCTTTTGCATTTGCATATTTGTTTCCCCTTTCAAACTTCATCTAGAACTTTTAGTTTCATTTCTTTCCTTTTTGTTCTGCATTTTCTGCATCCAATTCATTGCAAATCTCTCAGTAAATTTCTTGCATATCCTTGTGAGATCTTACTTGTCTAGTGAGCTGAGGTGACAAGTGGTTTCACTCTAATGAACTCGGTCACACCGGTTTGTTCTCTTTGGCCCAACCGAAATCTCTCGGTGCAACCAAAGCACACAACTCGGAGTCACCGATTCCATCACAGGAAAACCAACTTGCCACTTATTCCTGATTTCTGTTTGCTCCAGCTCCACTCAATGATTCTTGTCCTCTACCAGCATCATATTAGACATGCTGCTTTGCTCTGTGACTCAAGGACCAACCCATTTGTATCACATGTCCAGAAGAGCCCTTTTTGGAAATTGATGTCAAAGGGGGAGAGAGAGATCACATCAAAGCTTAATCCTTCCTATATGCGGAGAAAGAGAGAATACTCAGGGGGAGAGAGTTTCTCAACTAGGAGAAAGTAATATCATTAAAGACCCCAGATGCTTGGTGTTCAAGAGGAGAGATGTCACATGTCTTTAAGAGGGGAAAGACATGTTTGGTTGCTTGCTTTAGCTCAAGCTCTGTTGTTTCTTTTTGTTGCTCTGATTTTCTGTTCCCTATCTTCTCCCAATATCCCATGCAGATTCAGGAGGATCAAGACATCTAAGGGAAGGAAATCTCTGATTTTATTGCATATATTTACCTTTGGGGACATGTCTATATCCAATGTGGTACTTAGTACTCACTCTACGTGTCATCCTAGTCTTGGTTCTCTGGTGGTTTCTCTTGCTTGCTCTGGTCAGTAGGTGCATCTGTGTTATTTAACCTTGTTTGCGCAGGGTCATCCCATCCTAAGCCAACTCAAGACCACAAGGTAAGTATATGCATCACAGTCATGTGAATGAGAAGTTCTTGCTGATGTACATACTGTTTGCAAGGACTCATGAGCATGAAGGTACATTTCTCACATTCACATCATTTGCTCTGATGCATATAGCCAAGATACATGTAACACATTGCTTACTCTGTCATGTTTACGCATTCACATGCTCCTATATTCAATATTCACATGATTGCATACATGTAGGGGGAGCCTATGCATGTTACATGTCTTTCCAAAGCTTTACTTGCTATTCTCTATATCTTTATCTAAAGCTTTGATGTATGTTGTCATCAATTACCAAAAAGGGGGAGATTGAAAGCACAAGTGCTCCCTGGGTGGTTTTGGTAATTAATGTCAACGTATCTCTTGTTGGACTAACACTTTTACCTAGTATGTTTTAGATAAGTTCAACAATGGAGTGGCATGGACTAGAGGATGTAGAACCCCTTCAAGATGCTAAGGACAAAGGATTGGCTCAAGCTTCAAGATCAAGACTCTACATTTTCTATTTTAGTGATCCAAGATCACATTGAGTCTATAGGAAAAGCCAATACTATCAAGAGGGGATGAGGTGTTGCTTAATGGCTTGCTTGCTCAAAGTGCTTAGTGATATGCTCCAAAACCCTCAACTACCTTCCCACATCCACATATGACCTAAACCAAAAGTCAAACTCGGCCCCACCGATTCTATCTATCCGGCGCCACCGAGTTTCAGATGTCATAGCCACTGCCACAAACCCTAGCAAATCGGTTTCACCGATAGGGATCTCGATCTCACCGAGATGGGATTGTAATCTCTCTGTGTATGTCCATTACCAAAATTGGTCTCACCGAGTTTGAGCAATTGGTACTACCGAGATTACAATGCAAACCCTCTGGTTAGCTTATTACCAAAATCAATCTCACCGAGTTTGTGTAATCGGTCTCACCGAGTTTGCCTGACCAACTCTCTGGTTAGCTTATTACCAAAATCGGTCCCACCAAGTTTGTGTAATTGGTCACACCGAGATAACGTTATGCCCTAACCCTAACCATATCGGTCCTACTGAGTTGCATCTCAGTCCCACCGAAAATCCTAACGGTCACTAGGTTTGCTGAATCAGTCCGATCGAGTTTAACCATCGGTCCCACCGAGTTTGGCAAATTGTGTGTAACGGTTAGATTTTGTGTGGAGGCTATATATACCCCTCCACCCACTCTTCATTCGTGGAGAGAGCCATCAGAACATACCTACACTTCCAATACACACTTTCTGAGAGAGAACCGCGTACACTTGTGTTGAGGTCAAGATACTCCATTCCAACCATATGAATCTTGATCTCTAGCCTTCCCCAAGTTGCTTTCCACTCAAATCTTCTTTCCACCAAATCCAAATCATGTGAGAGAGAGTTGAGTGTTGGGGAGACTATCATTTGAAGCACAAGAGCAAGGAGTTCATCATCAACACACCATTTGTTACTTCTTGGAGAGTGGTGTCTCCTAGATTGGCTAGGTGTCACTTAGGAGCCTCCAACAAGATTGTGGAGTTGAACCAAGGAGTTTGTAAGGGCAAGGAGATCGCCTACTTCATGAAGATCTACCGCTAGTGAGGCAAGTCCTTCGTGGACGACGGCCATGATGGAATAGACAAGGTTGCTTCTTCGTGGACCCTTCATGGGTGGAGCCCTCCGTGGACTCGCGCAACCGTTACCCTCCGTGGGTTGAAGTCTCCATCAACGTGGATGTACGATAGCACCACCTATCGGAACCACGACAAAAACATCCGTGTCTCCAATTGCGTTTGAATACTCCAAACCCTTCTCTTTACATTCTTGCAAGTTGCATGCTTTACTTTCCGCTGCTCATATACTCATTGCATGCTTGCTTGATATGTATTGTGCTTGTTAAACTTGTGCTTAAAATCCACTTAAACTTAAGAATATTAAAAACTGCAACTTTTGGCACTTAGTGTCTAATCACCCCCCTCTAGACACCTCTTCTTGATCCTTTCACAACCATCCAAACAAAGACCAATCTTTGGGTCATGACCAAAATTTTGGTAAGGTGCACTTTGGCCACAATCCAAACACACCCCAACACCCGGCTCGTCGAGGATGCACGGGGCACCGCGACGCGTCCGCGGAGTGGTGTAGTGCGGCCAACTGCATCCTTTGGACCTGACACCATGCCGGGTCATCTTGCTTTTTCAATGACATGCGGGGAACACATGTGAGCAAAGGGCATCTCCAATGTTGCCACGACCGCAGCTGACTACCCTGGCACACCAAAACCCTCGCGCCGTCACGCGATGCGTTCCCAGCCGGCGCCAGCTGCCCGCATTCATGTCGTCCGTTCGTATGTCGTCATTAAGAAGCTCGGTGCCCGAGGAACCAACTCCGGCGACTTAATGACGCACCCGGACGCTTGGCCTCACCGGAATGCGCTACTTAAAGCGGCAACGCTCAGCTAACCTCCACACCATAGCGCATCGTCCTCCTACCTGGCACCACATCCGCCATGACCGCAAGTGCGAACGCTCTGCGGGAGAGCTTGTCTTCGGGGATGAAGCTCGAGGTCGCCGCCCTCGCTCAAGTCGCCTCTCACGACGCAATAGCGGCGTAGTCGGACGCGAACGCGACCGCACAAGCGGTGGCCACGCTGGCGGCCGATGACGGGAGCACCGTCAGCCACACGTCCTACTTGCCGCCGTCCAACGTCCAGCACCGTCGAGGCCGGGGACTCCTCCGAGGATGAGTAGGGCATGGGAGGCGGCAGGGCATGGTGTGCCAACTGGCCGGTCCGTATCCCGTGTTCTACTCTTCCTCGCCGGAGACCGCACCTTCACTTCACGGGTCTTGAACCCCGCCCCTATACATAGAGATCGCAGATGGAGGACGTTAGTCGCCGCCGTAGAATAGGTTTAGGGTCGGATTTCTTTTATTTTTCTGTCCTATAAAAGTTCGAAATGTAATGAAAATCTGCCGTGTTTGCATTAATCTCGGACGGTGTATATGAACTTTCACAATAATATACATATTGTAGGAGTACTAGCAAGATTCTCGTGCGTTGCACGGAAGATCAAGATCTTGTGGGAGAAAAGGATGAACGAGGGAAAGCCTTATCTGCAAATGTGGAGAGGAGTGCGGGTAAATTGTCATAGTTCCCTTGCTATCCGTTAGATATAGATTGGACGACCTATATTGCAGGATGACAGGCACACCATCATCACCAACTCTGCTTTTTATTGTACCGAGACAAATCTAACATGCGGAGTAAAATAAACACATAGGGTCTATACATACACAAATTATCTTAGGCACTCCAATATTACGTCCACTACACATTCACACATTTCGCATCTTTCTACATCTACGGGAACCTACGAAAGGGTTAACGTAAATTGCCTCTCTCTCCCTCCTCCCCTGATTTTCATGGTGGTGGGCCCCTCCCTCCCCCCAATCTACAATCAACAGCTCACACATTTCACATTACGTTAATTACGTAACTGGGATTACGTAGGTGTAGCATTACTCGTCCTAAAAAACCCAACTAAGCCAACCTCTGTCGGATTTCGGGTTCCGGCAGACCCTTGAGGTTCGAACACTGGGGTCCACACGGAGATTTCGCCTCCTACCTACCTGCACCCCTCTGCCTCGCTAAGGTCTAAGCTATGGAAAGAATAACACGAGGGACACAAGGTTTATACTGGTTCGGGCCACCGTTGTGGTGTAATACCCTACTCCAGTGTGTGGTGTGGTGGATTGCCTCTTGGGCTGATGATGATGAACAATACAAGGAAGAACAGCCTCGCGAAGGTCTGTTCTTGGCTGGGGCGATGAACTGCTGGGAGGAGTTCAGTCACCCTTCTCCCTCTCTCTCTCTTCTCGATTGTCCCTTCTCTAAACCCTAACCTCTCAGCCCCCTGATCCTTCGATCCCTTAACCCTGTCGGGTGGCTGGTCCTATTTATAGAGGCCCTGGTCCTCTTCCCAAATATCGAGCAGGAAGGGAGCCAACAATGGCGGGCTAATTTGAAAGGGGACAGCTAGTACCAGCTATCCTGACAAAAGTAGTCTTCGCCTGCACAAAGCTCTGGTGGTGACACCGTCTTGGGCTCCACGATGACCTCCGTCTTGCAGTCCTCCTGGTCTTGGTCTTGTTGCACCGAAATGGCAACCTTTGCCTGATGCCTCGGTACTCCGCGGCTGTGCTTGCCCCCTTTGCACCAAAGGGGAAAGGAGGACACTGCGTGGGCTGGCACCCGCCTGGTGCCCTTAGTCGTCATGGCTTGTGTCACAGGCACCTCGTGAGGTACCCCGGCTTGATCTCTCTGCCTCCTTGCGAGCCAGCCTGACGAGGCCGTGCCTGAGGAAGCTCCGTGTCGTCCGCCCCGCGAGGCTTGGCCCCTCGCGAGGGTCTCGGGTCTGTGTTGATGAAGATGGGCCATGCTGGGCCCCCCTTTGAGCCACGCCGCAGGCCGCATGCAGGCAAGTCTGGGGACCCCCGTTCCCAGAACGCCGACAGTAACCCCCGGGCCCAAGGCACGCCCAGGCTTGGCTGTGAAGGGGGGCGAAAGGGCAAGAGCGAAGAGCCGCGGGCCCTAACAGCCTGCGGTCTTGGGCGCCGCGTGGCAGTTGATTGGACATGGGCGTCTCCACTTCCCCATGGTGCCTCGGCAATTGCACGGATTGGACAAGTCCCTGCATGCAAAGCGGGTCATAATTACCTGCGATCGTGGGGGCCGTCGGTTGGCCCTCGCCAGCTATAAGTACGGATCGGCGTGCGCCCTTCCAGTTCATCCTCCCTTGCTTCTCCTTCTTCTTCATGGCCCCGTCGAGGAGGTTCTCGGCCGCAGAGAAGGGGAAGGCTTGCCAGGTTGAGCCCGCCTCTCCCCGCCGAAGTGCGGTCGTGGGCGCCCTCGCAAACATCCTGTGGCCACCACGGCAGCTCCCCGCAGCTATGGAGGCGATTTTCAGCATAGCGACGGGCGGATTGCTGCGGCCGGGGGGCGCGCTCCGGCTGCGCGTCCCCCTAGGCCGCGCTTTCGCGCTGCTGAGGTGCTGCCGGAGTTCGTGCTCCGGCTGCGCGTCCCCCTAGGCCGCGCTTTCGCGCTGCTGAGGTGCTGCCGGAGTTCGTCATGTGGTCGGCGGAGCCGACTAGCACCCGGCTTCCACTTCCTCGCTTCCTCCTTGGCGAGCTCCCGGGTGGCCTCTGGCTTCAGGCCGACGGCTGCTGCACCCGAGCCTCATGGGTCTCACTGGAGGTCTCCCCTGCCGGGAGCCTGGCCCTGGCCCGCGGTTGGCAGACGTTTGCCCGCGCGCGTGGCCTAAGCCGTCGGTGCACCCTGCACTTCAAGTTCGACGATGATGCCACCCTCTACGTGAGGGTGTTTGGGGAATATGGTCGCCGCGCAGGGTGTTGTCCCGAGGGCGACGACCGTGGCTGGGAACCCAGCTCCGGCGATGATGGAGAGGGCAGTGCTCGCGCGGCTGGCGGCACTCAGGGTTCCCCAAGCTTCTCGGTTCTTCTTCAGGCGGCGACTCTTCTAGCGGTGGCCGCGGTCAGCCTCCACGTCGTCGTATCTGCTTGGGAGGTGGTAGCGTGTCCGCCCACCGTCGCGCCCCGGTGAAGCGCGAGATGGAGTCTGCCTAAGCCCCGGAGGCATCTCGGGTCTTCCCTGCGGGCCAGTGTGAGGCGAGCTGCGCCTGATTTGTTCTTTCTTTTCCTTTTTCCTGCGTAAAAAAGACAGTAGTGTGGAGCCCTGCGGGGGCGTGTTTGGGTTATTGCTGTTAATCATCGTTTTGCTTCCGTTATCGTACCTTCCGGCTACATGCCCGCGCGTGGATAGTTCCCAGCCCCAGCCATGGGGGGCGACCGACCCAGGCCCTGTGTTTGTGTCGCGGTGCCCGTGGGGCACGGACTGGAGGGGTGCTCCTATAATGGGCCCAGGTCGCGAACCCTTTGAACGGCTAGGATAGGAACACTCGCGAGGGCGCTCGGCTGCCCCCCCCCCCCTCGCGCGGCCTTGCACAAGAGAAATCGAGGTAGGAGGGTGAAAAGTCGAAGAACCACAAGCCAAAGACGGCAACAACTTCAACAAAACTTCGAATGAGAAGGAACAAGCCAACTGCGGAAAGCAAATGAAAAGCCGCGTTCGGCACCTAATCTAGTCCTCGACGTCTTCTCACCAACGCGGAGCTAAGTGCTGCCACTGGGCGTGGGAGGGAACCCCAGGGCCTGAGGCCGGCGCTCTTGAGACTCCGGGGCGTGTACAGCCCCAACTCATTATTACGTGAGAGTGTCACAGGCGGCGAGCTTCACAGGCGTTGGCCTTCTTCACAGGCTCCGGGCCTTTTCCAAAACACGACAGCTTCACAGGCATTCGCCTTCTTCACAGGCTCTGGGCCTTTTCCAAAACGCAACAGCTTCACAGGCATTCGCCTTCTTCACAGGCTCTGGGCCTTTTCCAAAACGCGACAGCTTCACAGGCATTCGCCTTCTTCACAGGCTCTGGGCCTTTTCCAAAACGGGACAGCTTCACAGGCATTCGCCTTCTTCACAGGCTCTGGGCCTTTTCCAAAACGCGAAAGCTTCATAGGCATTCGCCTTCTTCACAGGCTCTGGGCCTTTTCCAAAACGCGACAGCTTCACAGGCATTCGCCTTCTTCACAGGCTCTTGGCCTTTTTAGGGGTAGAACCTCCGGAGGTGCTGGATGTTCCATGCGTTCTGGACCGGCACCCCCTCCTGAGTCTCCAAGTGTGCGGAGCCGGGCCTGGAAACATGAACAACTTTGAACGAGCCCTCCCACATGGGAGAGAGCTTGTGCAGCCCCTCCCTGGAGAGAACCCGCCTCAGCACGAGGTCTCCTACCTCAAGAGTTCTGGGGCAGATGTTGCGGCAGTGATATCGCCGCAGTGCTTGTTGGTACCTCGCCACTCGTAGCGCGGCTTCTCGGCGATGTTCCTCCCCCAGCACGACGTCCATCCCCCGCATGGCGTCCTGCTGCGCCTTGTCGAACGCCAGGACCCGCGCAGAGCGACGTCTGACCTCGTGAGGGAGGACCGCTTTGGCTCCGTAGACCAGGAAGAACGGGGTCTCTCCAGTCGGCTTGGTCGCGGTTGTGCGGATGGACCACAACACAGACTGAAGCTCGTCGTACCAACCTCTGTCGCAGGCCTCCAGCTTCTTCTTGAACATCTTGGTCTTGAGGCCCCTCAGGACCTCTGCGTTGGCTCGCTCGGCCTGGCCGTTGCTTCGGGGGTGCGCCATCGAAGCACAGCATATCTGCGTTCCAAGTTTAGCACAGTATGTTTTGAAGAGGTTACTGGTGAACTGCGAACCGTTGTCCGTGATGATGTGGTTCGGAACCCCGAACCGGCTCACAATGCCCTTGATGAACTTGACCGCGGAACTCACGGGAATGGTGCGGACAGCCTCTACTTCAGCCCACTTGGTGAACTTGTCCACGGCGATGTAGAGGTAGCGGTAGCCCCCTGGCGCCCGAGGAAACGGGCCCAAGATGTCCAGCCCCCAGACTGCGAATGGCCACGAAAGGGGTATAGTCTGCAGGCCTCCTGCTGGCTGATGGATCTGCTTGGTGTGGAACTGGCAGGCCTCACAAGCTTTCACTAATTCGACGGCGTCATTGAGCGCGGTGGGCCAATAAAACCCACTGCGGAATGCCTTGCCGATGTGGGTCCGTGATGATGAATGATGTCCACAGTCTCCGCCATGTATATCTTCGAGCAGTTCCTTCCCTTGCTCCCTGGAGATGCAGCGCAGGGATACATCGTTTGGTCGCTTCCGGTAGAGCTCCCCATCCTTGATGCAGTATGTCGTGGCCTGTCGTGCCACTCGCTCCGCTTCCTCCTCCTTCTCCGGTAGGGTCCCTTGTGTTAATTAACTCCGGAGCTCCGTGATCCAGCATCCCTCCCGAGGTTCCATCGTCAGGAGCAGGCGTGCTCCTAAGGCCGGGCCACAGGCCGGAGCTCCCCTGGCAGGTGGCTGGGGGAGCTCCTCCCGAGGCTGAGCCGTGTTTGACATTGACGGCTGGGCTGAGGGATTGAAGAGCTACTCCTCGAAAATGCCAGGCTCCTGAGGTAACCGCCTGGACGCCCGTTTGGCGATGTCGTCGGCCTCCTGATTGGTGCCACGGGGCACATGCTGCAACTCCAACCCCCAGAACTGCTTCTCCATCCTGCGGACCTCCGCAAGGTAGGCTTCCATGTGCCCATCTTTCGGCTCGTACACCTTGTTGGAGAAATTGACAAGGAGCTATGAATCGCTGTCAGGACCCCGACTCGATGTCACATCGATCTAGCCTGTAACACCTCATATCACTTTGCGGCCTCACGCACGGTATCCCCACGGGTGTCGCCTTACCTTTGCCCGGGACCGTTTGCACCTTTTGGCTCACGTATATGATAGTGTCGCTAGCATCCATATGATAAGGAGCCCGGGCTGACATGACTAGTCGTAAACCCAAAGTGGCACAGACTTACAGGGACAGGCATTCATGACCCAGCTTCGAACGTGTCGCTCAACAGCAAGTGGGTCCGGGCTGTAGCACTGGGCTAGCAGGACTCCGGTAAACCGGGCTGTAGCGGGCTAACAGGACTCCGGTACTCAATGCGTGACATTTCCCCGAAGGGACAGACACCGGAACGAGGAAGGACACATGCCGGCCAGCCTAAGTGTTCCAGAGCAGTAGCAAGCTACCATGGCTCAGCGGTAACACTAGGAGACATTTCCCGGTAAGAGAGGCTACTAAAGATAAACAACTAGATGGTCAGATCCCACACATACCAAGCATTTCAATCATACACACAATATGCTCGATATGTGCAAATACAACAAGGCATCACAACATGACTCTATGACACAAGTACTTTATTTAAGGCTTAGAGAGCCATACATAACATACACAAAGGTACGGGTCACACGACCCAGCATTCAAGTCATACAGTCATACAAACCAGCAGCGGAAGTAACTTGTCTGAGTACAGACAACTAGTAAAATAAAAGAGGCTTGGAAAGCCTAGCTATACTACGTGGTCCTTCACAAGCTCAGGATCACCACCTGGGCCTTAACCTACTCATTGATGTCAACGTCTACGTAGAACCCATCAGAAGGGGTTGCAGCGTCTTCTGTAAAAATGTAAATTATAGCAACATGAGTACAAAGGTACCCAGCAAGACTTACATCAGATCCTAGATACATGCATATTATCAAGAAGGGTTGGTGGAGTTATTGCAGCAAGCCAGCTTTGACTCTTGGCTAGGCTAACCTACGAGACTCCAACTTGAAATGGTTTTGCGTACATGAGTCCACTACTCACCAATTCAATACACTACCGAGGATCCGCCTCCGTCTTCCTACGGAAGAGCCATCCTCGGCACTCACACTTATCTTGAGGCTTTTAGTAGTTTCCATTTACTTGTCTATGAACTGCATAGGCAACCAAGTAGTCCTTTACCGCGGACGCGGCTATTCGAATAGATCATGATAACCCTGCAGGGGTGTACTTCTTCATACATGTTTCCACCACTTAGCGTCTGCACACGACATGTGCTCGGCAGACTTCAAGCGAAAGCCGACGTGGGTGTAGACCACGACCTACCTAAACACCTAAGCCTCTAGTCCAGGTTTATCGCCTATTCAGGTTCCATCCGCAGGGAGTCCGGCCGAGGTTTCCCATACGGCCCCGAATGATGTGAACAGGGTTCCCGAGATACCTAACGGGTATTCGGTACACCCGGCCACGTACCTACCGCATCACAGCCCACCCCTACGGTCAGCGCTGTCCACGGCCTCCAGTAGGCTACAAACACCAGAAACTACTTGCAACTCCTGGACAGAGAGCTAGGGTGAATAAGAAGTCGAGCGGGGTCATATTTCAGGGCCCAATGCATGGTAGTAGCTGTATCCTAAATCACACATACAGATCTCAGTGCTTAAGGTCGGCGTCAATGAAACAACCCACCATGTACTCCTACATGGCCTCTCATCGATACCTTTACCAAATCGTGTTCACCACACCACTCTCATTACCGACATAACCATTTCACTCCAGCCCATCACCCAGATGAACCAGACCTGACACGACTCTAAGCATAGCAGGCATAGCAAGGTAGGAACAACACATACATATGGCTCAATCAACTCCTACACATGCTAGTGGGTTTCATCTAGTTACTGTGGCAATGACAGGTCATGCAGAGGAAATGGGTTCAACTACCGTAGCACACAGCAGTTTGAAACGCGTTGTCTTAATGCAGTAAAAGAGAGCAGGAGCGAGAACATGGGATTGTATCGATATGATCAAATGGTTGGTTGCTTGCCTGATGGTTCGATGCACTGATACGGTTCTTCGTTAGGGTAATCACGGTACTCCTCGGGGGCAGATCCTGCCGCAAAGAACACCGATATACAACCATCACCAAACAATGTGCAACAATATGATGCATGCATGAAACATAGCAATATGAGTGTGTTGGGCTAATGCAACTAAGACCAGAAGGGTTTGAACCAATTTGAATCGAAGATTCAAATTTCAAACTCAAACATGGCCCTTTAAAGTGTTTTTCCTTGTTCTGCATTAAACATCAAGTTAACTTGTTTAGTCATGCATGAAAATAGTACAGATGGATAGATTGGTTTTTTCTGATCATTTTTCATATATAATTTGTCTGATTTGGAGTTACAGAATAAAAGTTATGAATTTTTGAAGTTTAAATTATATTCTGGAATTTCCTATATTAGAATAATTCCAGAAAATCAATTATTGCGTCAGCCTGACATCAGTGTGACGTCAGCAGGTCAACAGAACACGTCCGGGTCAAACCTGACAGTGGGTCCCGCATGTCAGGGTGATTAAATTAATTAAAGTTTAATTAAAACTAAACCTGTTTAATTAACAGGGCTAGGCCCCACCTGTCATTGACTCAGGGGAGTCAACCAGGGCCCACCCGTGGTCAAACCCGGGTCGGCTGCACCGGCGTTTAGCCGCCGGCGAGCCCGACGCGGCGGCGGAAGTGGTTTTGGCCGTTGCGGCCACCAAATGGGTCGCGGAGACCACCGGAGTGGGGCTGAGGACGAGCCGCAGCTCTTGGTGGAGTCCGTTGGGGTCGGGGTGGCCGGAGTTGGCGCCGGTGACGGCTTTGGCGGCCACCGGGGTTCGGCCGAAGACGAACTTGACGCTAGAGGGGTCGGTGAGGCTCGGGGAGTGGCTAGCTAGGTGCTGCGGGACACGGTGAGTATGATGGACACCAGCTTGTGGCCGGAGGGTGGCCAGAGCACGTCGGCGACGAGATCCGCGGCGGTGCGTGCGTGTGATCTTCGTGCGGTGGCTACACGGCTCGGGAATGAGAGAGGGAGGGTCGGAGGGGTAGCTAGGCTCACAGCGCTCCCGTAGAGGCCGCCGGCCGGGTCGGGGACGAGCTGAGGCGACGACGGCGTTGAAGGGGATCTCCGGCGACGGCGAGCTCGGGCGAGGTCGGTGCGGTGGTCTCGGGCCGCACGAGCACACGGGGCTCGGCTAGCTCGATGAAGTGGACGGCGGCGGAGCTCCTGGACACGGCGGCACGGCGTGGGGTTGACGGAGGGTGTGGCTACGGCGAGGGGGTGGCGGCGATGGCGTCGGCCATGGCGTGGGAGAGCGAGGGAGAGGAGCTGGAGAGGGGAGGGGGTGTCTGGGAGGTTCGGGGGAGAGAGGGAGGCCGATTCACGGCGTTAGCCGGGCGAGGGAGGCGGCGAGGCGGCGAGCAGGTGCGTGGCACCCATGCGGTGCTCGCCGTCGAGCACCTACCTGCCTGCCTGGCCGGCAAGCAGCTCGCTGGCGCGGTGCTGGGCTGGGCCGGCAGGTGGGCCGGGTGCTGGGCGCCAGGTAAGCTTTTTCCATTATTTTTTCTGTTTTCTGTTTTTTTAATACTTCTGCAACTTTGTTGAATTAAATAAAATACCTAGGCAACTCCTAAAATCATCAAACTACTCCTGGTCCATAGTTGGATTATTTCCAACATGAAACATTTTAGTTTGGAGTTATTTGAGCATTTAAATATTTTATATAATTTTAAATGCCCAAATTCAAATATTTATGATTTAATTCAAAAACCCTAGGATGGCCTAGGAAAATGTGCACCACTTTTGGCAGAGGTTCTGAACCAAGACAAAAATGATGGGCATTTTAGAAGGGCATTTCAGGTTCATTGAAAAAGTTTTTTAGTAAACCCTAGTTGGTTTCAGAGGGGACTGGGGGTTCTGTCATCCCCATTTCAGGTTTCTGGTGAAAGAATAAACATGATGCAACACTCTAATGCATGACTAGCTAGGGTGTGACAATTGCCCTTGATGGTGAGGCGTTTCACTCCCAGGGCAGCTGCGGCCTTCAAGCCTGCTATTAAACCTTCATACTCCGCTATGTTGTTGGAGACCTTTTCACCTTGCTGGAAACAGAGCTGCACAGCGTAGTAGAGCTTGTCCTGAGTGAGCGATATAAGCACCGCCCCAGCCCCAGTGCCAGGCCTGGAGAACGCCCCATCGAAGTACATGACCCAGCCTTCTGGCGCCTCGCTTCCCGGGGAGAGGAACCGATCCTCGTCTGCCTTGAGGCCTGGTGCCTCCGTCCATTCTGCCAAAAAATCCGCCAATGCTGCTCCCTTGATGACTCTGGTCGTGCTGAATTCGAGCTGAAACGCTTGCAGTTCTATGTTCCACTCAGCAACCCTTCCAGCTGAGTTAGGGCTCCTGAGCACTCTCTCCAGGGGGTATGACGAGACGACCTTGATGGGGTGACCCTGAAAGTAGTGTCGCAGCTTGCGCGAGGCCACCAGTAGCGCGAGGAGGAGCTTCTGAGGCATGGGGTACCGTGCCCTTGCATCCCGCAACACCGTGCTGACGAAGTACACTGGATGCTCAACGAGGTGGAGTGCCTCAGGCTGGTGGCTCCGTTCGTAGACCATGGCGCCTCTTGAGGCAATGAGGCCTCCTGAGACTGGCCATCTGGGAGAGGGGCCTCTTCCGCCTCCGGTGCACTCCTCTGCGGCGGCTGATCCTCCTCAGCCGCGGTGGCGGTTTCTGTGGGCCTTCCTTGTTCCTGTTCTGCCTTGTCCCGGGCTGCTACCGCGGTTTTGATTCGACGCTCCTCTCTGACTGCCACCAAGGCTGTGCTGGCGGAGTAGGGAGTGGCGGCGAGGTAAAGCACCAGGGGCTCTTGAGGGCGTGGAGCCACCATGACCGATGGGCTGGTCAGGTATCTCTTGAGATCCTGGAACGCCTTGTCGGCCTCTTCAGTCCACTGAAAGGGCCCCTTTTTCTTCATTAGCTGGAAGAAGGGCAGCGCTCGTTCCCCCAACTTGGAGATGAAGCGCCCTAGCGTGGTCACGCGCCCCGTGAGCTTCTGCATTTCTCTGAGGGTCTTTGGCGGGCTCATGTCTTCCACCGCCTTGACCTTTTCCGGGTTAGCCTCGATGCCTCGGTGGGACACGAGGAAACCCAAGAGCTTGCCCGAGGGGACTCCGAACACACACTTCTCTGGGTTGAGCCGTAGGTTCACTGCGTTGAGGCTCGCGAAGGTTTCCTCCATGTCTTGTATCAAGGTCCTGGCCTCCTGAGACTTTACCACAATGTCATCGACGTAAGCTTCAACATTCTTCCCGAGATGCGGGCCCAAGGTGATGTGCATCAGCCACTGAAAGGTCGCCCCTGCGTTACGCAGCCCGAATGGCATGCATGTGTAGCAGTACACCCCACACGGGGTTAGGAAGGCTGTCTTTTCGACGTCTTCTACCGCCATCTTGATCTGGTGATACCCAGAGAAGGCATCCAAGAAGCATAGCAGGTCGCATTCCGCGGTGGAATCGACGATCTGGTCAATGCGGGGGAGCGGAAACGGATCTTGCGGGCATGCTTTGTTGAGGTTGGTGAAGTCGACACACATGCGCTCCTTCCCTCCCTTCTTTGGCACAACGACAGGGTTGGCCAACCAATCCGGGTATCGGACCTCGCGAATGACCCCAGCGGCTTCTAATTTGCGAGTCTCTTGGACGATGAAGGCCTGCTTTTCTGTGGACTGCCGCCTGGCCTTCTGCTTCACAGGGCACACGTTGGGGCACACGTTGAGGTGATGCTCGATTACACTCCTAGGGATCCCTGCCAACTGGTCAGGCTCCCAAGCGAATACCTTCTTGTTTGCGCGCAGGAACCCGACCAGGGCCTCCTCCTGCTCGGGTTTGAGGTTGGCGCCTATGGTGAAAGTGGCGTTGGTGGACCCGTCCTCATCGATGGGTATCTGCTTGGTTTCTGCCTTGTCTTGGGTGAACAACTGTTTCTTCTTGGCGGGTGCAGCCCCCTTGGGCTCAGGGGTCTCCAAGTCGGCGGGCTGTGCCGACGCCGCCGTCTTGAAGGCGAGCTTGAGCACCTATAGCGCGTCTCCGGTGTCCCCGTGCACAGTGAGGACACCACTGCTCCCGGGCATCTTCATGAGGTTGTACGCCGGGTGCGTCGCGGCCATGAACTGGGCCAGCGCTGGGTAGCCGAGGATGGCGTTGTAGGGGAGGCCGATGGGGGTGATGTCGAAGTCGACCAGCTCCGTGCGGAAGTTGTCGTAGGTGCCGAAGGTTACTGGGAGCCGGATCTGTCCCAAGGAGCTGGATGATCCACCCCCAATGCCTGAGAAGGGCCAGCTGGGTTGCAGCCGTTCGAGGGGTATGCAGAGGAGGTTGAAGGCCTCGACCGAGAGCATGCAGAGGCCCGCACCGCCATCAATGAGAGTTCTGGTGATGGCCACCTGGCAGATGGTGGGGGTGCACAGCATGGGGAGCACACCCGAGCAGGCCGAGTTGGAGGGGTGGTCCTCCGAGCTGAAGGTCAGGCCGGTCTCGGGCGCCGCCCGGTCCGGGAGAGCCCCCTGCCGCGTGGAAGCGGCGCTGACCCGACGGATGAACGGCTTGACGTGGTGACTTGTAGGCGGCGCCTGCGAGCCGCCCAGGAGGGCCGCAACGACCGGGGGTGTTGGTGTAGCGCGATGGGTGGGGAAGAGGCCGCGGGGCTCTTCCTGTGAGGCCACGGAGGCTGCCGGCAGGTGGAGCAGCCATGTGCGCGGAGCACCGGTGAGGGCCATGGGGAGCCAGTTGGCCACGACCCTATCGTCACCTTCGGCTTCGAGGAGGGCCTCCTCGCCCGCCAGCAAGAAGGCCAGCGGATCCGTCGCGCCGCCGTAGCGCGGCGGCGTCGTTGGCTTGAACTTGTCCAGCCACCGTACCCGTTCCCGGGCTGGGGCCCGGGCTCGGATCCCCCCGGCCCCCGTGCTGGCGCCGGCGGCCGGAGCGGGCGACGCGCTACTCATCGCGAGGCAGGCCGTGGCGGTGGCGGAAGAGAAAACTCCGACGCACCCCTACCTGGCGCGCCAAATGTCGGATTTCGGGTTCCGGCAGACCCTTGAGGTTCGAACACTGGGGTGCGTACAGAGATTTCGCCTCCTACCTACCTGCACCCCTCCGCCTCGCTAAGGTCTAAGGTATGGAAAGAATAACACGAGGGACACAAGGTTTATACTGGTTCGGGCCACCGTTGTGGTGTAATACCCTACTCCAGTGTGTGGTGTGATGGATTGCCTCTTAGGCTGATGATGATGAATAATACAAGGAAGAATAGCCTCGCGAGGGTCTGTTCTTGGCTGGGGGGATGAACTGCTGGGAGGAGTTCAGTCACCCTTCTCCCTCTCTCTCTCTCTTCTCGATTGTCCCTTCTCTAAAACCTAACCTCTCAGCCCCCTGATCCTTCGATCCCTTTACCCTGCGGGTGGCTGGTCCTATTTATAGAGGCCCTGGTCCTCTTCCCAAATATCGAGCGGGAAGGGAGCCAACAATGGCGGGCTAATTTGAAAGGGGACAGCTAGTACCAGCTATCCTGACAAAAGTAGTCTTCGCCTGCACAAAGCTCTGGTGGTGACGCCGTCTTGGGCTCCATGATGACCTCCGTCTTGCAGTCCTCCTGGTCTTGGTCTTGTTGCATCGAAATGGCAACCTTTGCCTGATGCCTCGGTACTCCGCGGCTGCGCTTGCCCCCTTTGCACTAAAGGGGAAAGGATGACACTGCGCGGGCTGGCACCCGCCTGGCGCCCTTGGTCGTCATGGCTTGCGTCACGGGCACCTCGTGAGGTACCCCGCCTTGATCTCTCCGCCTCCTCGCGAGCCAGCTTGACGAGGCCATGCCTGAGGAAGCTCCGTGTCGTCCGCCCCGCGAGGCTTGGCCCCTCGCGAGGGTCTCGGGTCTGTGTTGATGAAGATGGGCCGTGCTGGGGCCCCCTTTGAGCACGCCACAGGCCGCAGGCAGGCAAGTCTGGGGACCCCCGTTCCCAGAACGCCGACAACCTCCCAGCATATCACGCGGGAAAAGACCCGGCCGCGCCGTTTTAGTCGGGATTACCGGATTACTACTAGTAGTATCGATGGATCGCGCGAAGCAATAATTTTTTTTGAGGGGGCGAAGCACCTAGTTTAAAAGGAAAAAAGGCGGTACACTCACAGCACTCCCGTCGCGGTCGCGTTGCACCCCACACACGTTCGGTCCTGCACACGGCTCATGCAAATGGAACACGCTTTGGCTTGCCTCTTCACTGACACGTGGGACTGCACTTGGAGAAACCGACCATGCGCCAAACTCCCCCCGCCCACTGCGTGAAAATCCCC